>NC_056538.1:18383653-18685769 GCF_910596095.1 Thunnus maccoyii
ACATCATGAGAAAGCAGGAATACAAAATACAATAAATACATTGTATAAAGAAATGTTTTCAGTTAAGTTAAAGGTACTAGTTTTTGACCACTGGAGGCGCTGTAGAGCAGTGTTTTAATGAACATGTCTCCACATTGCGTTTTACAGCCCATAAACAAGGTTGCACATGTACACCTGGAGCATGGGGGTGATGTAATATAAATATAAATAAAATGGTGAATGGAGAGGGCAGAATTGCATATCAGCTGTTAGCGGTTACCCTTATGTGTCCTAATCATAGACTGTGAAAAATATGGACATCACCCATTGGTTTTCGGACTGTCGATTTGAAGCCTCGAGTGTAGCGATTTGACCATCACCATCTTGGATTTGACCGTCGCCATGTTTGATTTTTGGAGCTAGAAGTGACCACATTTGGATGAGAGGGTTGAGCTGACCATAGTGCGAGCTGCTAGCTCTGTTAGCACAGTGCATTTATAATCTATGATTAACAGTGATCATGCTAATGCTAATGCTAATTTCTGCTAGCGAAAAACAGGCCTAAAACTGTTAAAATGTAGTCACCCGAAAAACTGATCATCCGACTCATTGATGGGTCTTTTATTAAAACCAAACACTGAACAAGATTGTTTTTTCTGAAAACACACTGTGAAATAGCAGCAGTTAGGCCTATGGTTATGTTACGTAAGCAACGTTGTCACCGTGGTAGCACCTTGTCAATCATAAGGTAGCCACACCTTAAAGCATACCCTGCTTTATCGTCAAATTTAAATTAAATGGGACCATAATTTACAAAATGGACATCATGCTGTATTGAGGAAGACTTGAAACTAGTGATTGAGATCATAAACTCAGTAGGAAACAGTTTACTGAGGTAATAAATCAAGAGAGACATAGGGTCATTTTCTCATAGAGTTCCATACAATAGGACTTCTTTTTGCAGCCAGTGGAGTTGCCCCCTGATGGCCATTAGATACAATGCAGGTTTTTGGCACTTCCGCATTGGCTTAATTTTTCAGCCTTGGAGGTTGGCACTTGGTCCTAATGGTGCCAATAAAAGAGGAGAAGAAGACATCTGCAAGCCAATGTAACAAATGGAGGTTTCAAAACGTAAAAAAGGCTTTGCAAATTTTTATGATGTATGAAATGCTTTCAGTGTGCTAAAGGATATACACAAGAAAAATGTTTGTTTATAATGAAAAATCCACATGGATAAAAAATGAGACCAGTTTTTACACACAAGCCAGATGTCAAAAGAGCCTTCTATTTCTTTCTTAAATGAGTCATTTTCTCTTGACAGCACTTCATGGAAATTTTAAGACCTGTTTTATCAGGATGTTGCACAGGTGTCTCAGAGCCCTGTGGCTGAGTGTGTGAGGTCTGCTTAGCTTGTAAAAAATGGAGCTGTTCAACCAACTTTTGAGTTATTGGATGGGCTTATAACTAAACCTAAAACATTAACAAGGAAATTTTAAGGTGAGAGGGGGGAGCTCAATTAAAGAGAAAATTAGAGAGAGCCTCTGTTGCAGTAGATGTGTTTTTTTTTTTCAGAGAGAAAGATAAGAAAAACAGTTTTGTTTTGGTACCCAGATTTACACCACCTGACACTGCTCTTTGTTTTGTCTGTCACAGAGTCTTTAGTCGCTGACACAAAAATGCAGGGCCTGAATTTAGGGTTAGCTTTCTCTTCTGACCTTTGACTTCATGCCATTCTTTGCAGGGATGTAACTGTCTTCAGTAAATCTTGCTTGTGTCCTCACAGTCCAGTGGCCAAACAAGGAACTGGGCATTCCTGTGAATGTCAGTGTCAGGGGAACGCGACATCCATGATGGTTTAACTGCCTCTCCCACAAGCAAAGCTTTGTCTGCGTGCATGTTTGCTCACACGAAGCAGGTCTGGGCCGCGACTGTTGTCTGGTCAGCAGAGAAAAGCCTGTGTGGCTGACTCATTCCCCTGACCGATGCCACAGTCTAATCTGTGGTTTGACAAAAGATAAATGGGGAATCGCATGTGTTTACATAGACGTAACTGTAGAGAATCCTACAGCTTACACACTCAGTTCATTCAGAATACATTAAAAACTGCTGCACAAGCTGTACCTAATGAAGAACAGATTAATGGACAGTGAGGTAATAAAACAGCTAGGTAGAACTACAGTCAGAATTTATTCCACACCATGTGTTTTGCATTTCACCCAGTTCCCCATGAAACTAGGCCATGGATCATCCACAGCTTCCTGCTGTAAGACTTCAGTTTTGGAAAGCCTGTTGACAACACACACACACACACACATGCACACACACAAAATGCCCTTTTACCTCAACCCCTGGAAGAGCGCATGCTGGGAGGAATTCTCCACAGTGTGCTCTGACCTGAGAAAGTAATGTAATGAGAATTTAGCAGAACACACATGAAAATGAAACAGCTTTTCCGAGATTGTTCCAAGATGCTTTTCAAATAAAGCAGGAGAGAAAGGGGTTCGATTTAGTACTATCCATTTCTGCTCTCATGAATGCATGTACTATAATCGTACAAAAGTAAGTTCATCATGCAGCACAAACCTTTACAGGGCAGTAATACTGCAGACACAACAGACAGTGAGTATGTTTTTTTCTGTGTGCTGCTTTGCAAGAGGAATATTTTATCAACTTTCATCAACATTCCCGTATACTGTACATCCCTCTCACATGGTCTTTACCTGATAAGCTGCGATAATATGTGAGAGAAAAGCTTGTATCAAATTACCTTTTGGTTTCCAAACTTTCTCCTGGCTCAGGATAAGGATTCATCGGTAGACCACCAGTGAAGATCAGAGAGATCAGTTAAAGCTCTGACTGGGTGGTACCTGCACAATTCATATGGATAATATGTATCTGTACGAATTACAACACATAACTTTTGACAGACAGCCTCTAATGAGGGGATTTCAAAGGTTTTTCCATGTTAATAATGTATTAAATCAAACAAACATAAGGGAAGTCCGAGTTGAATCTGAGGCAAATTGTTGAAAATAGGACTGAAAATCAATTAAAAGAGCTCTCAGGAGCATCAGATGAAAATAAAGTGAATATAACATGGAATGAAAATTAAAGCCACTATGTTCAGAATTTGAACTTCTAATTATAGGGTTTGAATTTCAAAATTTGTCACTCCCAAGTGGTAGGGTCAAAAAAGACCCCATGGATCCAACTTTGGGATGAATGACTGAAAGTATTACACAGACCGTAACAGTTTTTAAAACAACAGAAACTGTTGCCGTTTAAATAATTTGAAAGATATCATAATCACATAAAAATTGTACATATATGATGGCTTTAAGTCACATATCTCTCTGGAACATCAATGCTCAGAGTTTCTATGGCAGATTTTGGCCATTACTTCTCCAATAAACCAATAGAATATTGACAGTATAATGCTGATGCATGTTACCAGCAATGGCCTTTTCATTTTCATAGCCACAAAAATTGAGGATGATGGAACATCATGAAAATACATGAACAAGGTTTTCTTCACTTAAAATTGGACTTATTTTGTTTAATGTCCCAAAATTTCATAAAACTGACAAAAAGGTATTTTTACTTTATTCCCTTATTTTTGGAAATAAGGTAAAGGTTGTATTTGTTTTTAATGTTGTCATTGTAAAGCAACTTGTAATCTCTGGTTTTAATAAAGTAAGGACACTGAAAAATACATTATGAAGACTGTTTTATACCTGCAAAGTTAAACATTTTTGTTTTAGTGGTATGAAACTTTGCTTTGATTCCTGTTAAAAAATTCTATGCAGAAAAAAAATCATTATCATAGAGAGCATTTCTGTAGATCTATCTTTACACTTTTCTCATGTACAGTAATAAGTGATTAAAACTACTGCAAGTTTTGACTACTGACTGTGAGGTAGTACGGATAATGTTCCAAACCCCTGATCGAATGTCACTGTAATAGATGCCACACCTTCCTTTGCACACTAAGGTCCAATGTCGTGCACACCCAGTGAAAGAATAATTAAACACTTGCTCATTTCACCCAAATAATGGTACTTTTGTAACAGATACAGTGTTCACTGTCACATCAGAAAACAGGCCTAGTGAAGTTTTGTGGTAGTTTAAGATGTGACACCCGCCTCAAGGCAAAGAGAATGAATTAAGGGTTTCAGATATCAGTTACTTTAATTAGTGCTGCACTCATACTTGGCAGGCTGGGATGCTCAATCTGAGAGATTAATCTTTTGATGTAGGATAGAGAACTGAAATGTGAACAAATTATGAAAACATCAGAATACTGTGTGCGCAATTTGATGTCAGTCATTTACAGAGAATATAAAATGAGGCATTTTAGCAAACCTTTCTTTCAAAACAAACAAGCAAGACAATAACAAAATATCATTGAAGTTGTGCCTCGACGTGTCACTCAGAAACTCCTTTTGCTTGTTGACCGCAGTGCTTTAATTATTTGCCATGCAGGAGGATGTAGTGCAGAATCCTTTAGACAACATGTTGTTTAATCAGAGCATTCCTTCAGGCTAATGTCAATACACTCTGCCATGCTATGTGGAGGAGGTGACGGGTAATTACATCCATTCAAACAACACATGAACTCAAATATGTTTACCCACTTCCCATATTTCTCTCATCTTAACTGCAATCACAACATGTGGTCGAGTGTTTTTCTTTTTTATTGCTTTGAGATCATTAGCTTACAAGTAGGATTGCAGTAGTACATGCACACAAAAGATCAGATTATTCCAAAATAACCCATCAGGCCATTTCTGTAATATGTGAATAAATGGATTAGTGGAGGGACTTAGATAAAGCTAACTAGAGAAGTGAAATTGAAGTTTATTAATTCTCCTACTTGATTTTTGAATGCACAAACAAACCTAAACAAAAAGATGCAGGACAAATAATGTCTTTGGCGATTCATAGCGTGAGTTACTCTGTATTATTAACATGATTTCATGTTAGGTGTTGTTTGTGGTGTGTGAGGCGAGGCCAACAGGTGAGGCATAATCACTCTGGAGTAATCAGCAACAAATTGTTGCCAAAAAACACAGTGATAAAATCACTGCAGAGTAGCTGGAGGAAACCACCCAGTTCTGATATGGCTGAGAGGGAAGCCGTGGAGAGAGAGGGGCGTAGTGCGGGCTGAGTTAAGTGGCACCTTTGGGTGGTACACAACAGGATAACTAGTCATATTTCAACACATGTTGACTGTATTCTAGCCCTCCAGTCTCAAATGTGCCAATAAAATGTGTCTCAATCAGAATGATGGGCAGAGAAGCAGTGAATAACTGGAATGTGTGCACAACATTTTACAATGCAGCCTTTCACAAGGGCTCAAGTAAAGCATCTATCCAGGATTGAAAAAAGGGTGAAAAAAGATTGACGGTTATGTCAAACAACAGAAACGACTCGGTTTGTTTTCAGGTATAAAGATTCAGGTATGATGTGATATTGATGCTACCAAGTTTGTTTTTTATCAACATGATTCATTTGGTGAAAATTATGTATCATTGTTACATTTTTAACATTCAAATATTCAGTATAAACAGTATGTTGAAAAAGATGTACACCAAGAAATTATCAAATCGTTGAGTAGTGATTAGTTAGAGGAATCATACTTGCAACATTCTCACCTTTATAAAATAGGTAAACAAAATAAATGAAGCGTTACCACAGTGATCTAAATAGCCACTTGCTGTCGTATGTTATGGCCTCTGTGGATTAACAGCATATTTGTAATAAACAGTAATATGATTAATATGAAACACATGTGGAACAATGCAAAGCATAAATAAAGGGTTGATTTATGTCAGTTAGTTGTTTTCTAGTATACAACACCAGGTTTATTTTAATGATCTGTAGCTGTATTTTTTTTAACTTCTTTTAAAAGAACTTTGACTAACATTTATTGTTTTTAAATGTGCTCTATTATTAAAGTGACAGTGGACAGACACTCTGAAATGTATGTTGTCTAAACTTTATATATAAAGACATAACAGATGAACAGACATATAAAGCACAGTTCTACATACATTTTGAGATGTAAAAACACAGAATGAATTGTGAAACATACTTGGAACTTACAACTTGTGAAACGTATGCCCCTATGTGGCTTTTTAAAAAAATGTATAAGTGAACCAGAGAAGATACCTAGAATCGTGATGGTTTGCTGAACAGCTCATTGTGTGTGTACAAAAAAAAGTAAAGCATTATTCTTTGGAAAACACTCTCATAGTGCACCATGTCAATCAAAAATATTTATTGCTACAGTGAGGTGAAAATGTCCCACTTTGACGTAGTTTATTTTTCTACTGGAAATATTTTGGGGAAATATCATCATTTACTGTTTGTGCAAGCTATTTGCCTGAACCTTTAGCTCATGAGGCTTTTAAAAAATGCATTGCCATCAATTTAAAATAACATTTTTCTTGAAATTTGTTGTCAGAGAAACTGGTCTTTCAAGCTGTTGCAGCTCTATGAAATGAAAATAAAAAAAGAGTAGAGAGAAACAACAGAAACACTATAAATATACATCGAGGTCGCCAGGTCCCTCTCTGTTACATCCAGTGCAAAAGTCTAAGTCAAAGTTCAAGATATGCCACCTTGACGCCTAAGTTTAGTTCAGTATGTAGCCAAGCAGTCTCTTTTCTCTGCCTCCTGCTCCATCTCTCCATCCGTCATCTTCAGAACGCAGCACAGAACGTCTTTGTCCAGGCCTCACTCACGTTTTTTAAAGTCTGTCCTGAGTTTGAACACAAAAGAAGACCCCTGCAATAAAACAAGAGCTTAAATTAGACAGAGAGAAACAGATGGGTTTTAAGGAGGAAAGCTGAGACTAAAACTAGGTTTAAACAACAACTCATCGACGGAGAGTTGTGCCTAGATCAGCACAAACCATGCCTGACCACCAAAAGATCGTCCATCACAGAAGAAGGCTATTCGACTGAAGTTGCCCTACAGCTGTGAGTTAGACTTGGCTTCCCTCTGCGGAAAGTCAAATCTTACCCTAAATCTAGTAGCAACTTCATTCTAGTTCTGTGGAAAGGTTCAATGTGAAATGGGAAAAGAAAGGAAAAGAGGTTATAATTTCAATTCATGAGCAGAAACTGTTGTCTTGTCACTGTAAAAAAAAAAAAAGTGTTTAAGAGGGTAACTAATGAGTGACAGTTTCATCACTTTCAGTATTGCAGCTGTGACAGTCAAAATTATAATGACAGCTGCAAAATTAATCTTTTGAAGGAAGTCATATTTGAGTCATACTCTGGTGTTAGTTAGTTTTCATAACTTAAGTATTTTTTGTAGGATTTCTTTCTCCTTTTGGTTCTTAGGCTGTAACATTTTCTCTTTCTTTGTAGGCTGTAAAATTTCTAATGCTGAACCAATTTTGCTTGAGCCAACTGAACGGGATTGCTCCGTTGCTTTTTCCTTTTTTGTGAGGGAATCCATATGAACTCCTTGGTGTTAACTTAAAAGGCGAATCCAAAGTGATGAAAGTGCTGCACATTCCTAAAGGTCTGGCTTTTGTCGATAGAGTTCAGTACAGAGAAGAGTTGCTGTGGAGGGGCCAGAGACAGCGACAGAGACAGAGAGCACTCATGACACGAACACTAAACACTAAAGCACAACCAAGGAGTCAGTTGCTTTTACTTACACAGATACCACTGCACTCACTCACTGCAGAGCTTACTTCTTCTTCCCGCCTAATGACATATTTTCAGTTTTTTTCTTCTGTGCCTCATTGAACAAAAGACACACCTTTATGTTAGCAAGTGGTTTGATGGGTGCGTGCATGCATGTGTCCATGTACTGTATGTGTGTGTGTGTATGTGTGTGTGTGTGTGTGTGACCCCTCCCATGTGAAACAAATTGCATAACTGTTCATTCGTAGTGTTTGGTAGCTCCAGGTGATAAGCTTGAGTGAGCTTGGATCTGTTGACTAAATGCCTCCTTTTCATTGCAGAGAACCTGTTACTGCTATTGTTTTAACCCTTTACATTCCGATTAAGCTAAATTTCATTTGTTATGTCCACACAGGCAAAATGGCATGTTTGCGACCATAAAGGAGTGTCACTTTTGGCTTTTGACACATATTTCTCTGCAATGTGTGCAGGTTTAAACCTGTCTTCATTGCAGCCTTGTTCACTGCATCTCCTAGTGTCTCAATAAAAAATAATATTGCAATATTGTGATAATTTCAGATTAAATTTTTTTCTTACATTATTTATGTTGCTTAAAATATTATATTGCAAAATTGGACATTGTGACTCCCCCACTGACAGCTTTACAATATCCAGATCATTTATAGCCATGGGAGCTGGATGGTAAATCAGATTAGTGATTTCCTTGAAGATTTTCTCTTTTTACGTGCATTTGTATGTGTCTGTGGGAGCAACCTGGCCAAAGTTATAGCCACTCTACCTTTGCTAGTCACCAAGGTTGAAAATAAGGTCGTTGTAATAGTGCTACAACTTGCTGTCTCTGTTTTGCACAGTATCATAGAGAATAGATGACTATTGACAGGTGATTTTTTTCGACTCATTTGACATCTTTTGAAAATATGGAGTGTTAGTAAGAATTTAACATAAAAATGTGTGTGTTTGAACAAAGCTTGACTGTACATCATGCTTTTTCCCCGATAGATAGATAGATATAGATATAGATAGATAGATAGATAGGAAGGTTCTACCTCTGTCATGGCATCGTCAATCTGTTTCAGCTCCTCATAGTGGTCACGAGAGTCTCTCAAAGGCTGAACCATGATCTCCTCAATCTGAGGGAAAAGCTGTCATAAAACACCGCAGCCGTTAAAGGACATTAACTTTTTTTTTTTCTTTATCAAAGTGTTCATATAGGCACACATCGTTAGACAGTTGGTCCTACCTTCATGACAGTTTCAAACATCGGGATGAGGACAAACTTGATGAATCCAATCTGAGCAGTGGGTTTGGTGACTTTATCTCTGTCCATGAAGGGGGCCACAGGGAGACCCTCAGACTTCTCCCTGTCACTCTGGGAGCCACAGAAGTGGAAATATTGTCATTTGATGCTGTAAGCTTCACTTATCATTGCTCATGATGTACAGAATCCTTTATTTGAGTTGACTTTTTGGCTGTAGATCATGGATTTAGGGGTAATGTAAATATTTTGGATGAGGTCACCTGCATGAAGTACTCCTCCAGTAGACAGTCCACCCATGGCTCAGCTACCTCAGTTGGCCTCACTTCGTTGGAAATATCACAGCACTTGATCAAAACCATCTTCAGCTGAAAACACAAACACATGCATGTACAACCAACCCCCCACCCCATACACACACACACCACACACACACACACACACACACACACACACACACACACCAAACAGAGAATAAAGAAGCCTATTCATTTCCACATTTTCCACTGTATTTCTGTGACTACTTTCCCAATTACGTTAATACAATCCCTGTGGCTTCTGCTGATTGCAACACTCTCAGAAAGGATAAAGGTCTGCTTGTGCTGAGGGTCAAATCCTACATGCATAGCGCAGTACAGTAAACAGCTGGTGTCAGCTGGAGATGTAACATGATCTTGTAAGGCACAATGTATACGTACACATGTGACATGCTCTTCGTTGGTGAAGTCAAAGTTGTCCACTTTTTGCTTAAAGGAGTCTAGTATCTCTCCGTGTCTGGCCATGTCGGTGGCCAGAATGAGGGTGATAATTGCCTGGAGACATAAAAGCAAAGTCAAGGTTTGAAGGTTTGAATGAAAATTGGTTACATTTTAAGTTAAATAGTCTTTAGATAAATGTGACAAGACAGTAGAATTACAATAAGATAAATAAGATGTTTGTCATGAATCTGAATGAATTCTGTTTTTCCTGCTCACTAAGGAGACTTTTGCATGCACATTTCACCTGTCGAATCTGTTTGAATGCTTCAGGATCCACGTTTGCAAAGATATTGCACTCAGGAAGAGAGAGGATCTGGAAGGCCACGGCACAGTGATGGTTCTCCAGTGGAGAGATGTCGTTGTAGCGCACTGCCAACTCTGTGCGGGCATTGATTTGGTACCTGATAGATGGATGACACGGATGAAATGGATGGATTTAAGATGGATGGATATATTCTCACGAAGTTTCCTTGATAAGAGAGGTCTTCACCTGCCCAAAACTTCAACATGATAATCTAAATCGGCATGTTTTCATACCTGAACTCTCCCCATGCTGAACTAGTTTCACAGTTCATTGACAACAGTGTTGTGTAAAAGATGTCAAAACATACTGGGGTCAACGGGCATCTGTATTCCATCTTTCAACACCCCTACAGACAGAATAGCGAGTCTTACGTGTTGTTGTAGCCAGGGTGGTCCAGGTCGTGACACACTGCAGCTGTCATTAAAATGCCCATATCTGTGAGAGTCAACTTCTCCTGGACAACAGTATAAATCAAAGGTGTTGTTACAAAATGCAAAATATCCAGCGTTACATAATTCTGTAAACATGGTTGTTGAATGGTAGATGATTCACTTGATATCCTTGACATGCATGAACACTCATACCCACAAACATACACCTCACCTGTAGGTTGCAGAGGTGGATCATGCCATACATCATCTGACTAACGCAGAAGCAATGACGGAAGTTGTGGAAAGGGTTGTTTCGGTAGTTCTCCTGAATGGCCAACTAGCGGACAGAAAAAATACTTAATTAACTGTGAAGTGCAGATTAGAAAATATATGTGATGCTTCTACTCTCTTCTGTAACTTTACCAGCCAGCGTTTCAGTGTGATAGGGTTCATGTTGAATTCTTTCACCAGTCCCAAGTCATGGTACATATACTCCAGACAGCTCAGCATCTGCAACCACAAAGGAAGTAAAGCATCTTCAGTTCAAATATGCAAAAAAGGCTGAAAAAAGAGCTAAAATAGGCATAAAAATCATATAGAAATATACACTTGCAACTAAACTGCAACCGTGTAAGAATAGTGCATACAGACTGATCAGTTGAATGTTAATTGGAGTCAACAAAACTTGGCAAATTATTAAAAGTGTTTTGAATTAAACTGAATTGAATTAAAAAACCTCATTGTGTTCCCAATGCCAGACATCAAATGTTGGCTTCTTCAGTGCCTCAACAGTCTCCTGAGACAGTGTGTACTGTGGATGTGAAGCCAAATAAATAAAGTCATCAGAACTTCAAAAAAATCTTCAGGGTTCCAGAAGTTTAAATGGTAAAAAAATAGGAGACAGACATACCTTTGGATAACTGGGGACATCTCGTCTAGGAGTGACCTTCTTCCCATCATCTGAGAAGTTGTATTTGCATGGGCAGTTTACTCTAAAGTCGAAAGGAAAGAAGACATTTTATTTTGAATTGATATTACATGATTTGGTTTCTATCGATGTTGGTGGTAAAAGTATAGTCATTTCACCTGCCACCACCTCGTGAAGTCATCTCATCTCGTAGCTTCTTCAGATCATTTTTACACTTCTCAATTTCCACCACCTTCAGGCCCTCCACTGGAACAAGATGACATGAAATATCACTGTTTGGCTTACTTTAGGAATGTGCCTGCACTTGAATTATTTCATGTTTTATTGATATCCTAGATTGTATTGCATTGAAATAATTTTTTTTCCTATGTGATCCTATTAGATAAATGACATAAAATGTACTTCTTACATTCCACTCTCTTCTCCAGCATGGCTAGCCTGTTGGTGACCTCAGTCTTCAGCTCATTGATGCGAAAGGCTCTGTGAGAGCAAAACAAATGACAAAAGACATGTATTTCATATGGTTCATAGGGTCATAATGACAAAACCAAACTAGAAAAGGACCTTCAAAGTTAATGACAAAAGTGAAAGAATTTCTTGTTGTCTGATTTAACTTGCCTCTATGGGTTGCAGCATGTATTATGACTGGATTAGAGTGTTTGAAAGGCACCGGTGTCAGGTATGAGTGTGAGGTATGTGCGAGGGTGGGGAAGGGCAGGCTTCAGTCATAGCATAACATAAACAACTGAGGTGTTACCTGCTGAACTGCTCAGCCACCTGGGACAACACGTTCTGAAACATATCCTCCTTCTCTGCAGACATAAATACATACCTGATAAATCATTGTGAACAGCAATCACGCTGTCAGGTTTGGTATGTTCAAAGCTAATCATTACTTTCACAGTAGATGTGTTGTTGATGCATGAATGTATGTGTGCTTGTCAGCTAGTTAAAGCTGCTGCAGACACTTTACCTCCAAGCTGACCGGTAGACAGGGGGATGATTTTGTACAGAGAGCTGTAAGGAAACCAGATGTGCAATTATTATTCCTAATTCACCATAGCAGTTTGCTTGTATTACTTTTTTTTGAAAGAATTACAGTTGAATTCTACCAAGTTTATAAATGTCTATAAAGAGTTAACAGAACAATTTCAAGGTTAATTTAGTAGCTGTTCTATAGATATGATCAAAAGCTCCATTTCAGATTGTTTTGTCACTGTTTCCAAGGTCAAGAACGAATTTTCATTCTCATCTTATAAAATGTTTGTCAAAAGAGTCTCTGAAATGAGGCACAGATTTGGAAAAAGATGACATGATAGACATGTAATTATGTAATTAGGATATTAATACAATATCATAATGATGCTAGGTTACTTTGGAGAGTTGGTGGGCATGGTGGGATCTATGGAGACCAAGGCACCTTCTGGATCCACCATCATGATGGCAGTGTTCCTGTGATAAGAAGATGAGAAGAAGAAACACTGAGTTGAATACAGTCCTCTTAACTTTTTCACATCAAAAAAAAACAAAAAAAAAAAAACAACCCAAACATTTATTATAGTAATAACACCTTAACTGGGCTAACTTTTGGCATAGATACAATTTTATAGTTATACACAAAAATGCATGTGTATTGTGCCTGGGATCTCTGTAGAGACAGAGTGAAGGAAAAGGAGGGAAGAAAAAGGCATGTCTAATGTAGTGTGTCTGACTCATTAGTACATTCAAGTCTTACTTTACTATATGGAGCTACTCAACAAGCTTTTTCTGTCTTTACTTATCATGAGTTATCATGCCTGAAAATAATCTTGCTTTGTTTTATGGCAATCATGCCCAGAGACATGTAATAGGGAGCAATGGGACCTCACTGTCCACGTGAATGAAATAAATGAGCAAAAAAACAAACAAGTGAGCAAACAATGATGAATTTCTAAAAATTGAAGCTAAAAGCAGGTGAAATAAACCTGGGAATGTTGGACGAGGAACATAGAAGCTCCTTGATGTCGCAGGGACTGCAGTGCCGACTGAACACCACCTGTGAGGGACACACAGTTCTTTTATTGGTTCAAATTCAAATACAAGCAAGTTGGTTCTCCTTTTTGTATTAATGTAGACACAAATGATTGAGGGCTGTAGCAGTGGTATTTAATAAAATAACATTCACACATCTAGGAGAAAACTTGTTCTGTGCAGCCCTCAAATCGAACACAGCAGATTCAGTGTATAAGGCTTTCAAAGGGACACCTGGACACAGCTGCTGTGGTTTTGATATAAAGCCTCAGTGCTCTGACAGGGGAGGAAGGTTATCAAATTTCATATCTTTAAGCGACAAAGTCACATGGGAATGTAAAGTAAAGGTTGGTTTGCTGAATATATAGTTGAATGAGGTCAAGTCAGCAGAGAGAACAATGTGACAGAAGTGGACAGCTGGAGTGTGAGAGAAGATAGCGACATTATCCACGGCTGTCATACAAAAACACTCTAGATTACAAGACTCACTACAACATATGTACACAGATAAAAAAGGGTGTGTGCATATACCCTATGCAAAAACTGCAGCCTTACATCTTGAAGCCAGCAGGTGTAGCAGACAAACATTCAGCCTCAGGCTGTGGGCTTGGGGCTCTTGAACAGACATGTGTCATCGCCAGCTCTCTACTTGAAGCACTCTACATCACCAGATCAGCAAGTGTTTCATTTATCTGTACCTCAGTATGTTTGGAACGCTGAAACATGAAACTCGAGCAAGAAACCATTTGTCATGACTGTTTAAATGTTCACTTGGCCGTTGCTATGTTGTCGGATTAAAGAGCTGAAATAAGCCAGTGCTAGACTTTATTTAGTACTTTTTCTGTTTAACTTAAATGCTGCCTCTGAAAAGTTAAAGACAGGAAGAGATCTAAATCCATATTTTGAAATACATTATATACCCCAGAGCTTTAAGGGATCAGATATTAATGCCGGAGTGTAAGCTGTTGACAACAGGTGTTTGGTTCTGTCAGAAATAAGGCAAACTGCTCTGCATCACAGTCTAATTTTAGCTCCTCCTCAGGTGAGGCTGGTCCACTGGGAATACCAACAACTGTGAGTCATGAAGGTAAATTAAACATTGAATTATTTAATTGCCATTGCTTAAGTTATTAAAGGATGCTTTTAGAATTCTTACTAATATGAAATTCTGAATTTCTGAATTTTCCGAATTCTGAATTTTCTGCCTCAAAATGGAAAAAAATAAATTTGAACTAACTGAATGAGCTGCAACTGTGATGTTTGTTTTATTTACATATTTGCATTTTTTTACATTAATGTCAATCGTTTTACAGTTACGGTTTGATACATAATTCATATGCAAATGCAGTTCTGATTAAAAGAAAGAAATAACCTATTTTCATCAGATGTGTCTCTTATATCTACACTGTATTGTATATCACATTTTATAACACATTTTACAGGCAATTTTTACATCTTTGTAAACACATAATTGAAATCTGTATATGACTGCATATCTGTAACAGATTTTACTGCCAGAAAATTAGATTCTGTGACCATTTTTTGTCAAAACCAGTTGATCTGACACAGCAGAGAAGACATTAGTGAAATGTGTAATGTCACATTACATTTCTAATAGAAATGGGGGATGAACTGTATTTTGGCAAATGAAATAATAAAAAAAGACAGAATAATTCAAACTTTTCCACTAGAATCGGACCCACCTTTTGCACCTTCCCATCCACATCCAGATAAATGGTTTTGGGGGCATAGGAGGAGGAGCTGGAGCCCATGTTGACCTCCCTCTCCTCTCTTACACACCCGGAGTGATTCTGGCTTGGAGCCCTGATTGACAAACTTTAAAAGCCGACAACCTGGGTGTTTTTCTGAGGATCCACAAGGTAAGCAAATGAGTGGAGGACATCATTTTTTCTCAATGCATTACACTAATTCCTAATAAAAAACTAAAAAAATAATGACATGAGAAAAGAATGAAACATCAGCAACAGGTGAGCGTCCTTAGATCTCTGTCAACATATTTGAAATTACATAATTTGTTATGTTTTTGCCATTGCCAATCTCCAGAGGCCGGAAACAACTAAATCAAAGAGGAATACATATGCAAAATGTTACCAAGGAGCATGTTAGATTCATGTGTAAAACATGATGGAAAAAATGTCTATTTGCCCACAACATTTTCCACAATTCACAGCCAATTTCCACGATATTTAGTTTCAAAAAAACTGAAAAAATGTGCAAAGAATAAGGTTAAAAACTCACAGTCAAATTAAATCACAAAAAGCAGCAGCACATCTGCTAAACTCACAGTATCAGCGATGCAGCTTCCCCTGTGGAGACTGGCGGTAATGTCCCAGGTGCTGAGGATGCAGCTGACTCACATGCAGACACACAAGGACCCAAATGCAAAAAAAGTGAAATCTACGGTTACAGCGAGAGAGGCTGTGAGCGATGGAGAAGGTGAGGAAGGGTATGTGTGAGGGAGCCAGAGGGGTATCGAGTACTATGAATATAACTGGCTCTCTTACTGGTTGCCAGGGGACTGTTACTATGGTGAAAAATAAGTCAACCCTAATGTCTTAAGTGGCACAGGGCTTTTACCTGCGGACAAACCTCTTATATACATAGTCTGATTCACTGTATCTGTATCTGAAAAAAACACACAAGCATTATGTGTCTACGGGGCTTTATCAAATAAATTGTTTACTACACTCTTATCTGATTGGTGCTGGAGAAGGAGAATTATATTATACCTGTGTTCTGTTGAAATCAGCTACTATTATTGGCCCAAAAGGCATGCAGGACAGGAGCAAAACACTGATTAGAGCACTCAAAGATGGAAAATTATATCTTATCGGGGGGACTCCACTTCTAACCGAGGGGCCCCCTAATTTCAAGTGTGGCCTTGTTCTTTTTGTTATAGCTACTATGTGTGTGTGTGTGGTGGTGTGTTATGTTCATCTGAGAAGCATTTGTGTTTTTAATTTCTGTGTGTGTTTGTCTTATTATCCCCAGTTCACTCATCCACTCATTGTTGAGAACATGTCTAACAGATGGTTTGGTCAGATGAGTTCAGCAGAGCACTTGAAGAGATTTCAGAGTGTGTTTTATTTTTAGCAGCAATTCATAATTGATCATGTCGGGAATAAAATAAATATATGTCAAAGCACATGGTCTAATAACATTTCATTTGCTGATTTCAGGAAATGTTAGAGACTTACTGATGTTCTGAATCACCTGGATGATTTAATTTCATATCAATTTAATTCATATTAAATCACAAACTTGTCTCATAGGGCTGTACAATCTGTATAACATATGACAACTGTCATCTTTAGACCCTTGGTTTGGATGAGGAAGAACTTCACACACACACACACACACATACACACACACACACACACACATACAAAAGCCATTTGAAGCGAATAAAGGGAGAAACCTCAAATAGAGCAACAGAGGAGGAATCTCTCCTGCAGGATGGACAGACATGCTGTAAAGAGCAGACAAGTGGAGAAACAGAATGACGATAAAAAGTCAATTAAGTACATAGTATAAAATATTAAGTAAATACAGTGTCATAAGTTAAAGCATTTCAGGAAAAAATGGTTTTGAGTAAAGACTGTGGATCAGAGAAAATGTCAAGCAACTACCAGCTGCAGTCAAAAGCTGGTATCGATCATAAAATCTTCTCTATTTTTCTTTTGTCCATTGACCTGTTACACTAAAACCGTGCTTTACAAGGGCATTAATTATCTGCTATGAAAGCGGTCCTGGCCTACACACACACACACCCACAAACACACACACACATACACACACACACTCACACAAGAGGCTAGATAAGAGCTTTCCAACAATAAAGTCACCCTCCTCTACTGGGAATTTCACATCAGCAGACTGGTGTGAACAAGGACATTAGTGAGAAGGCTCGACTAGGCAGTAGGAGGAGGTAATTAATTAGAGATGGAGAGTGTCATACGTCTCTATTCAACTCATAGGATACCTCACTCCCCTTACGAATACACACACATACACACATACTGTTTACACACAGATGTGATCCTGCTCCCTAGAGTCTAATTACACCCTGGGCTTCCAAGCTCCTCTGCCACGCTGGATGTGGAGCATGATGGGACGGACTTGGTGACTAATATACAAAATGTGAGATAAAAATATGATAAAATTTTCAATTTCAATTTCCAAAACAATCAATAAGAATGGGCCTCTTTCATTATCTGAGGACATTTCATTTCCACTTACTGTGAGCTACAAGTGATTATGCACATGTTTGTGTGCTTGCCTGCCTGTGCTTTTGTGTGTGTGTGTGTGTGTGTGTGTATGTGTATTCATGAGGCTGTGTGCCAAGGTGTTTCAAACAGAACAAAGACTGCAAAGCCCAGATCAAAACAGGCGGATCTGATTGCTTATGAAACCGCAAGACTCGTCACACCTTCAGCAACGGAAGATACATTTCAGGATAAAAGCAATAAATGAAATCATGCAGATTTTCATGACAAAAGATGTCCAGCTGGACATCTGAGGGGAACACATTATCCTGATAATAGTGACAGACCAGGCCACATTGTGTGTTTGTGTGTTTGTGCACACTTCCTCCCTTGCAAGCTTATAACTGAATATAGTTCAGAACATCCTTTAATCTTTAATCTTTTTGGTCTTTTTATGCCATGCTCACTGACAATGTGTTTTTTTTAGCAGTGGACAGAATAACATGCTGATGATAAAATAAACCACGTATTAAGTGATTATTACCCCCATACGTGGATACAGTTGCCATCTACTGTAAACTCATCTGGGCATATTAAGGAGTGGTTTATCCACAATCAAGAATGCTTCTATTCATAGCAAACTGATTGGAGGCTACATGATTGCGTGGCCCACTTTAAGTTAAGACTTACTGTAAATATTAAGTCTGTGACTGCGCATTATTGATTTAAAGCCTCCTCTTGAAGTTGATTAGCCCACATTAGGTAACTGTGCAATCAAACAAAGCTTTATCCTCATTGACCTTTTCATATCAAGTAAATGAATATTAAGAATCATCTGTCATCATGCTTCGTTTAGATAAAGCAAAGGGACCAAACGGTAATAAGACATCCACACAAGTATACAACCCAACATGGCACAACAAAATGTCATATGTCAACTGCTACACATGATTGATTTAAAAAGGTTCATTGAAAGTTTAGGAAAAGTGGTGAAGGTAAAATATATTTACAAGTAAAATCTACCCTTTGGAACTGTTTCATCACCAGTGTACACTGAAATACAGAATCTAAGAAAATGTGTGGGTGACACCTAATGGACTAGAAAGGAATTACACTTGTACTCAGCAATACTCATTCAGCTCATTATGGCTTTGTTGTTTGGTGTGTGTAACATGATAATAATATTATAACACTGTAGTAACACACAGAATGATAGGTAAAAATAAAAAAATGCATGAAATTAATATGCAGGGTTGTGGTGGAGAATATTACAACACTGATGACACACACCATACCAGCTATTTGAATTTTTATTACCTTCGGTTATATAATGATCCAACATAGAAAGTACAGTTTGAGGTTTAATTGTTGAAAGGGAAAACAAGGCAAAACCCCTTACCAACCCAACCCCTTAAAACTATTAACTTACATATGTACAGGCACTTATCAAAAGTTCCCAGTAAAATTCACAATACATCAATATATACCAGAGCTGGAAATTGTTCACTGTCTCAGCATCATATACATAATATACTACATGCTGGTGGACAGGAAGTACTTTTTCATATTACAGGATATCATCGAAAGACTACAGAAAATACTGTGCATGGAGAGATAGATAATAGATAATGGAGTTAGCAGAAAGTGGGCTCATCTCTTATCCTAGTGCATCAAATCCATTATCCTCATGGCAGGATACAACAAACTATACATGTACTTTACATATCACAGAATGAAAGCATATTTCCCAGGAATGCTGAGAAATGTGCGGTCGTCACTGCTGGGGTGGACAGTGAGTCTGATCACTGGGGTCTACACACTCTGCCTCTACAGGCAGGTGGCTGGTTGGGATGCCCACTGGTGGACGAACTTTTCTGATCGGGCTGAAACTGCGTGGAGATGAACCGGGGGAGTGAGCGGGGGAGCGTAGAGGGCGTAGGGGAGGACCTGGAAGGGGTTGTGGGAGAGGTTGTGCCAGTGGAGAGGGGCTGCGGGGGTACCTGCGTGGGGCAGTCCAGATGGGCCGCTCAGTTCTGTTGGAGGAGGGGGGAAGGACTGGGGCATAGGTAGCAGGGATACTCATTTCTGATTGGCTGAAGGTATTACTAGAACATTCTTCCAAACGCTCGAGGGTCTCCTGAAACAAGATGATGTGACACATGTTAGAATCATCATTTGCTATAGTGTTTTATTTAAGATTCTCATTTTGATGAAGCCATGATTTTTATAAACTTTAGCTTTAACCTTTACACACTGTCCATGTCAAATATGACCCATTTTTACATTTAATAAAAAGATCCTAAACACTATTCTTTTAGCTTGAAATGTTATGACTTTTCCTACAGAGACCAAGAATATAAAAAATGAAAATATTAAAACTTTTTTTATTTTACACATTCACATTTTTGAGGTTGTTTCTGGGTAAAAAAAAAATCACCATTCAAAAATGTTGATGCATCCTTCACATTCAATAACATTAATTGAAATCATGATGGCTGCTATGTTCTCCTGTTTCAGGTAACATAGGACAATAACATAGTGTGATTGCGAATGTTTTTTTTTCTATTCACAAATATCCTTAAACCTAAAGAATACAATCTCTTTGTTCTCTGAAAGCTCAATCAAGGATTTATCACCCATTTATCAATGATTAATGACTGATATTGTGTTTATGAATGAAAAATACATTTGTGGTTCAGAAGTTTGGTATAGAGACTAATTATGAGCAATACTGTGAAGGGTCAGCATATGAACAGTATGTAAGGGTTAAATGGCTTGGAGCATCACTTACATCTTCGTTGAGAACATACAGAGGCATGGGACTCCTTCGACCAAGTGTGGTTGGTTTGGGTACAACATCAACTACAAAAAAAAAAAAAGAAAAAAGAAAAACATGAAACATATGAAATATATATTCATATAATAAAAAATATAATGTGTGACATGTGTATACAAAGGTGTTGTAAAGCTATATGAAAAGGAAACACTGTTGCTCACCATCATGGCCATTTTCACTCTGCTCTACATAGATGGGAGCTCTCTGGGGGACAGGTCTATGTTTCTTTCTTTAGAAGGAAAAAACAGATTAAATCAAAATCTTAAAATGTTATATAATCTACAAGTCACTGTGTTGATCACTTGTCCAATAAGGATAAATGTTAAGAATAGCAGAATATGGTGACACTGTTGAGCTACTTAAGATTCTAGCCACATCCTCAAGTGCAATATCAAAGCCAATGAGAGCGAGAGAGAGAGAGAGAGAGAGAGGAGAGGGAAAAGAGGAAAGAGAAGAAAGAGTGGCTCTCACTTGGAAGGTTTCCAACAGGCACACACTGTCACCAGGGTGATTAGGAGGAATATGCCCCCGGTGGACAGGATGATGTATAGCGAGCTCCTTCCTAAACCAGAGGGATACACAGGGAAGGCAAGAAAGAGTGAGAGTGACAGAAAGAAAGAAAGAAAAAAAGACAGAAAGAAAGAAAGAAAGAAAGAAAGAAAGAAAGAAAGAAAGAAAGAAAGAAAGAAGACATTGAGAGAAAGAAAGAAGAAACCGAGAGGTCTGTGTTAACACGTCACTCATGTCTAGCACATTTCCCACCGCTTTTAAGCAGACTCAGCCCTCGGGTAACCCCACAGCTCAAAAAGCCGACACTTGATCCATCGAAAGTAGGAAACTACAGACCAGTTTCTCTTCTCTCATTCTATCCAAAACACTTGAACATACTGTACTTAACCAAGTGTCTAATTTTCTTTCGCAAAACAACCTACTCGATCCTAACCAGTCTGGCTTCAAGAGTGGTTACTCTACTGAGACTGCTCTGTTGGCAGTTCTGGACTCCCTGAAGTCAGCAAGAGCAGCGGATCATCATTTCTCATCCTGCTTGACCTGCCTGCTGCCTTCGACACAGTGAACCACCAGATCCTCATGTCCACTCTCTCCAGCCTCGGCATCACCATCATCAACCTTTTCTTGTTTTTCACAGTGGAAAAGTAAAAGTTTGAAAACATGAAGTTCTGTTTTCAAGGCAAGAAATTAGTTATTTTGGAACATCCTACTTTTCTTTTAAACCTATAATGAGATGTGGCCAGGATATGCAGTATCCAAAAGCAACATTAAATCTTTTTTCTACACTGCTTGGGAAGTCTTATTCATGCCAGCACATTGGCATGAATAAGGTGCAGTGAAGTAGCACACTAGTGTAGTCACTTTGAGACTTTGTGCTGTGCTGCTATGCATGCAGAGGGAACAGAGAGCAGTCTGAGGGCCTGTAGCTGTCCCTTCAGGCAGCACATCACAGTACAGCAATAATGAAGTCAGGATTACTGAGGTCCACTGAGGCAAAGCGTCCTCCCCACCTGCTTTCTTTTTCTACTCCCTCCTCATAAATAACTGTCCATTCATTGGATCAGACTGTCTCTCCCTCTCTCTCCCTCTGCTTGACGTGTGGCTCTATAATGGCGCCCAGTAACAACTGCTCTCAGCCAACTCTGCTGCACTCACAGTCTGGATTTGCACTTGTTGTAAACAACATTGTTAGAGAGGCAGACATGCTTGTGTATGGGTCACTGTGAGATGATAATTGCTTCTGCTTACTACTGAAAATAGATTGCTGTTTTCGTCATCAGTTTTTCTGGTATAGGGGAAGAAATTGTAATTCTCAAAAACCATCTGATGTTACTATACCATTATCTCTTCAGCTCAAATGTAAACTTATATCACAACTTAAGATCCTACCGGTGTAACATGCCACCTACTGTAGACAGTGAGCTTGACAGCCATGCTCTTCATGCTGCTGATGGGGTTGTCCACTGTGCAGGCGTAAATGTCATCGTCTGACATCAGAACGCGCGAGATGGTCAGCACCTTTTGGTCGTGTGAAAGCTGCAGGCGTGAGTCATTGGATAGCACCTTGCCTCCCTTCAGCCAACTGTAGATGGGCTTTGTGCCATTATCGTGGGAACAGTGCAGGTGGAAGTGCTCGCTGTACTCCAGGACAGATGAAGCCATCATCTGGATGTAAGGTCTGGACACAGGAACTGAGGATAACAGGACAAAGACATGGGGGGGCTTGAGATTGAAATTCAAATATATTAGAGACTGACCTTTAGTTATATAAGAACAACTGACATTCATTTGAATGTGGTTATAAGATTTCTTAAAAAAAATACCACCAACACTGTGAATCACTCTGTATCGTGTTCTTGGGCAAGATTATGTATTTTCAACTTGTATTGATTTTCTGTTAGCTTATAACTCCTCTTCAGTGTCCTGCGCTGATTGCTCAGATATTTTGAAAAATGAGTAATTCTGCATACCATCCACAGTGAGCTCAATATAGTGCTCTCCAGTGAAGGTGTCATCCGTGATGGAGATCTCCACTTCGTACGCCCCTTCGTCTGACAGCTGCAGGTTGTGAAGCAGCAGTGAGCCATTCTCGAACACCAGGATCCGGTTGCGATATTCTGGCCTCAGGTTCCCTATGATGTCGATTCCTATGGACTGCACAACAGTGATAGGTTTCTCTTTGTCCCGCTTCAGCTGCCACTTAATTACAGGCTTGTCGGAGCTGCTGCTGGAGTAGCTGACTGACAACAGGGCCTCTTTCCCCACCGTGCCCCTCACCAACTGGGTTTGGCTGGTCACATTGACCCCTGACACCTCACCTGGAAAGATGGCAAAGAGGCAGTAAGCTAAGGAGAAGATAGAGAGGAGTACAGGAATAGTAGAGGGTTGCAGAGTAAACAAAGGGCAGCTCCTTTGCAGCCTTTGATGCTCCAGTGAGCAGAGATCAGAGGAATAAACTGTTCATACATTATGAAACAATAGAGGAGAAAAACACACTAATTACTGTTACACTAATTACTACTCTTGCTGCCAGTACAAACATAAATGAAAAATATGAGTATAGCAAATGGGCATGGGTACAGGGGCCCTGCACACCAGATGTAAAAAGTACGTACATTCACTTAAGTACGGTGTAAATACAATTAATTAAGTGTAAGTACAATTTTGAGATACTTTCATTTTACTCTAATATTCTCATTTGTGAGACTTTATCTTTTTCACCACTGCATGGAAATGGATTGAAAGGATGGAAATATCACATAGCCTTTTACTCTACTTCATTTACTTGTATGCTGTTGTACATTTTTAGAGTTAAGTTTCACAAATGTGTGATGTGACCACATAAAACATTAAAATAGTTCTTGCATGTTAATGTATCAATAATGTAATAATCTCTACTTCACTTTACTTGCAACCCTTAAATTGTAAGCATGTTTTAATTTTAATCAGTAATTTATTCTATTGGCACTTAACTTGCTAAAACATTTAAAGCAGCAAAGTCACTTCTAATTGACCTTTTTCACAGCCGCCATTTTGACCATACTCCAGTAGGAAAAGCAAAGGTGTCACTAATAACATTAATGATGACTCTGTTCTATTAAAAAACTGAAACTGAGGGAGCTAACAGAACTCAGCCATCACTAATTCTTATTAATTTTATATCCATTCTATTATTTATGCCTATACTTATCCTGCTATAACATGTCAAAATGCTGCATTTCTCAGGACTTTCAATACTTTTTTTTGCTTCATTATTTAGGCCTTTGTCTAAGATGTTTGTTTTTTCTTTGACGCAGACTTACTAAACAGAAATGTTATGCATTTTTGCCTTAATACAGCAATTAGCCAGCTCACTGTATGCTACGCACCCGCGTTATGTTCACTTGGGCCCATGATGTCTAGTCACATCTTGATCACTAATCTACTTCTCAGAAACTCCCCCCAGGAATTCCTCATGACCCCTCGTAGTGAACAACTAATACACTAATTTTGATTTGTGCTCCTCAATTATCCTCCACCTCCCACAGGGATGTGGGGATAAGGTATTACAGTCTGAGCCACATTTCATCCTTTATAGAGGAGCCCTGTCTTGGAAACCAAACACAGCAAAGCTATTATGTTCACAGTAGAGGTTCCTATAACTCAGTGCCGCTGGACACATGGAGGCCTAAACATTGGCTGCAGGCCTGTGAGGGGCATCCTACTGTTGGGCCTCAATGATGGAAAGAACAACCTAGATGAGAGAGAGAGAGAGGGAAAGAGAGAGAGAGGCAGGGGGAGAGACTGCACTGTTCACTATTCTTTGCAGTGAGGCAGTTAGCAGGGCATCGCCTCATTGCCGTGGTAACCATTTGGTCCGCCTGACAGGGGTTGCCAAGGCGATAAGACAAAGGGCATGATTGTTGGAACTAGTTTCCTCCCTTGAAAAGAGTGAGAGAGGGTGAGAAAGAGAGCGAAAGAGAGAGAAAAACTCTTTGTCATTGGTGAAGTTGGAGATAGACACAGAATCCAGTGATTCTACCAAAACTGGCCTGGTCGGGTAAACTGGGCCCTTGGTACGGATCACAGAATTAAATCATACATTTTTAAACCAAAATCACCAAGTTGTTAATGTTTGACATCACTTTTTCTCACCCATGAACTCACCCAGAGCTTCCCAAGTACAAAAAGCAGGCCCTGCCCTTTTCAACAGCTCTTCACAAAACTTGATATCATCACACTTAACCTGCATGTCCTCTTTCTTACATACCTACAATAGCCACTCCAGGCTCCTCTTGAGCTTGTGATGGGGGCCCAGTTTAGAGCATCACACATGAACTAATCCATTGTGCAACCAGCTAGTGGTACACAAGGACAAGAAAAGAAAAATCTGCGACTAACCTGGATTAACTTTACTAGACAAACAGTAAGGATGTGAATTTTGATCTGGCTTTTAAGTGACACAGAGTATTTTTTAAAACTGATGAAAACAAAGAAAGTGACTCAAGATTGTAAAAGAAAACCAAAAATGTTAAAAATAGGTTAATTGAAATGAGAGTAACTGAACAGGCCCAGTCTGGCTTTGTCTTTACTTGTTACCAACCAATCAGAATCTCACAATTCAAGGAAAAATCAATGTTTTCTGTCAGTCATCTGAAACATGGCACAGTCTCGGTGAGATCCTTTATCCTCTGATTTCTTTGTAGGCAAAAAAAAAAAAAAAAAAAAATGTTTGGACTTACCTGTGAAGAGAAGGAGGAGGAGGCCAAAGAGCGTCAGTAGTGGAGGAATGTCAGTAAAACTGTTGCCTGTAGAGGAGGTCTTCCTCTCCACCTTCATCTTGTGTCTAGGGCAGAGTCTTTCTCCCACTTAGTGAGCATGGTTTATCCACCCTGGGCACGTCTCTACGAATCAACACTCTCGCCACTGCCTGACTGCCTGCAACACTGGCCTCTGCCTGGTCACACTGAGCCCCACTCTCCTCACAGCACCCCAGTCAGAGCCAACAACAGCCAACTGTGTGTGTGTGTTTGTGTGTGTGTGTGTCCATGTGAGACAGAGACATAGTGTAGATGAGCTCCTCTCTTCCATGCCACATTGCCCTTTCAAAAAAGCAGCTCAAAGAAAAATAGTGTTTGCTTTTTTGGGCAATTATTTATCTTAAAGTGTCTGTTTCTTTCTTAAAGCTTCCTGTAAAATAAATGCTTTCTTTTTTACACTCTAAGCATACTCTTGCTATAAGTAATAAGGAGTTGCAATCATGAGTTGAGCTACTTTGCAGAAATTCCTGCTGGGAAGAGCTAATATACTTCAACCAAAACAGTGGCTCTAAGAGGAGCCCACTTAAAACCCTCAAATGTCTGAGTTTGAAAAACAACTCACTTCCCCCCTCTTTGGCCCACCTTTGTCACATTGTGCAAACTCCTCTCTGGACTGGAGCCTCTCAATAAACTCACAATTTGTCACTTGGCAACCAACCCTGCTGTTGACCCACACATATAGCCTTGAAGCATTTTGCTGCTAGACAGTACAGTCAGTACCTGTCAGGTGTGTAGTGCACGTTACTGTCCCTGTATGAAAGCTGCATGATAATAAAAGCAACAAATAAGAGGAAACAAATTAAAGGAAAGATGTTATACCTACTTTGTCCTCTAGGTGGCGTAGCAGCTACATTAAGACAGTGAACTGATGGAGAAATTAGAGGCAAACACTCCTTCTAAAGTGAAGCTGCCAAAAACAGTGTTTTGTGAAGTTGTGGCTTTTATTGCAACACATTTGCTCTTTTTTTTTACTGACCTTTTAATATTCACTATGCATGTGAAAAAACAGTGAAACACACGGGTCAAAAGGTGTAAAATGAAAGTAAAACATGCTCTTCAAGAATAAGACAGGAAGACTGAATGAAGAGTCAAAATACACTATGTTGAGTTGATTTAGTTAACTTTATTGCTACAGATATATCTCCTGACTGCCAATCTACCACTAGCTTCAAAGGTCCCACATGCCTAGACTGTCACCATTAATTATTTTAGAAATGACGTGTGTGTAAAATCCGCATTTGCCACATCAGTCATTTGTACTGTGTTGTGAAGATAAAAGCATTAGCTTGTACTCTCTGATGAGTCAATTGCATTATAAGTCATCTCTCCCACTTAAGGAAAGCAGTCTTTTGTTATGAGTTTTTTTTTCTTCTGAGCATTTTGTTTGACTACAAAGGGAGGTTTTATGCAGAGGAGGAAGCACGGTTGATAGAAAGCTCCAGGAATGTGGGAACAGCTGCCACTCTCCCAGGACTCCTGTGTAGTCGGCCATCAAAGCTGAACCTCTCCCCTCCACCTCTGCCCTCGGTAAGAGCAGCACCTCCCTCTTCCTCTCATCTTCTAACACACTCTAAATCAAGGGGGACACTTTCCAGTCAATAGAGGAAGAGAGAGGGAGTGCAGACGGGGGCCTGTGTACATGTATTATGACAGGAATGATTGTCACATTTAGCCCATAACAAGACTGATGTCATCCTGTGTGGCTCCCACAGTGCAGGTTTACAAGTATATGGATGCAATCAAGATGTGACAAAAATGTATCTTTAGGCTACAATGTGAAGCTGATATAACATCTTCTGAATGTAAATCCTTGATTTTATGGTGTCACTGATGGTGTTGTTTTTACAGCTGTGGCATTAAAGACTACACATTTCATCTCTACCAAGTTGTGTAACCTTAGTAATAAAAAATACTGTATCTTTTAAGATGGTGAGACCACAGGAATAACCACTGGAAAGCAGATAATTGCGCCCCCTGTTGTTTGTCTTGGCTTATACATCTCTAATTACCACCCAGGAGAGTAGAGAGATCTTTCCTCACTGACAAGCTGTCTGAGAAAGAGAACAAACTAACCAAGCAGATCTTTCAGATGATCTTCTCCTGAAATAGTCCATGTTCAACTTAACAAGTCACAAAAAAAAGGAGGGGGCTGAACTATAATTCTCTGCTTCACTATGGTACATTTAACAGGCTACCTTGTGCTTCACAAATGTGCTCACATGACACATATGAGGATCTATTTAAGACCTGAACCAACACACTTTTCAGGCTCATTTTTGAAAACCTGTCTTTTCCCTTATTCTCAGAATTCAATCTACAGCACCAAGTGGGTGTTGTGCTATGTTTGGAGGTGTGCATAATATTGATTGTTCACCCACAGTCATTAAAGAGACAGGAGAACATGGCCATGGCACCTCTGGGACTGAGTAGGAGAAAAGAGAGAATAGGTCCATATAAAACCCATAGAGGATGTGTATAAAAGTGTGGCGGAGGAGGGATGTCAGCCTGAGAAGGAAGTGCTTTGCACTCTGCAAAACCACTGACACTCATGTTGGTTGTCCTATCTCTACAGCTGGTGTCACAACCAACATCCCATGTCTGTGTGCATGTGTGCACAAGAGTTAGAGTGAGTGACTTGAGTGGGATCTGTGCACTAAAGTATGGGTTGTGTTTTTCCTGTGTGTGAATGCATGTGCAGTATGAGTTTGTGCAGAGTGCTGTATGGCTCAGATGTGTGTGGGTGGGCTGAGTGGGAGCACTGGGAGACTGAAGATGCTCTAGCCTGTTTCTCATAAAGTGAACAAGACTGCCTCTGCAAATGAAGCAGAAATGATGTTATTCTTTTGTGATTTAAAAAGCCATATTGCAATAAAGGTAGGCCGTGTATTGGAAAACATTCAACATGTACACACATCACTCGATGGCGTGGGTGTTTATGAAAATGCACCTGTTGACACCATGGATGCATTTTATAGCTTCATGCATACAGGCTTTGCAACTGTAAGCAATCAAATGATCTAAATGGCCATTTAATAGCTATTATTATTGGTAAAAACTTAATTTGTCAAGTGTTACTGGCAGTTGTAAATATTACAAATGCATAGCATTATGTTTATGAATTATTTATGAAATTCCTTGTTTAAGAGAGCCACACGGGAGACAACACATTGTTTCAGCTTCATGGAAACCTGCTGTCGCCAATTAGCAGCCCCCACTTATGTTGCAGTGAAAAATGAGCAAGTTTGGCTACTGTAATATCGTAAAATAGAAAAACCTCAACTTTACCACCTAATTTAGAAACAGAGGTGGAGGTGACAGGTGACATAGAAGGTACTGTTTGAAAAAAAAAGATCCTTATGTTGAATTAATAAAGTTTAAAAGAGACATTTCACCATATATTTAAGGTGGATTTATTAGTGTAATGCCATGACTCTACAGCAAAGTTCAGCAGGGTACTTTTCAAGCATGAAGGCTCTGCAAAATCTTACAATGGAATTTCATACACCTGATTTAACAAAAGTCAAACCCACCAACACAACAACAGAGCATATTGAATCTATGTCTCATAAGATAAAGCTGTACCAGATGCATCTGGAAAAAAAAAAAAGTGTAATTACTGCATGCTCACTGTTCTGGAAGATCAGATTTATAGAAAATGCTCGATAAGGTGAAAAGAGAACTTATTTGTCATGTGATCAAAAAGATAATCATGTATTTGCAATCTGAATAAGATAACTTAGAATGAATAGAACATACATAGCTACTTCTCTTTTGATGTTTTTGACGTTTAATCATTTTTGTAAGCAAGTCAAATAGGTAAATAATAGTCATGATACAAGCACATCAAAAAACAATGCAAAATAACATTAAAGCCACTAATTACGCAAAGTGTAAAGCTGATGCATACAAGGTTTTACACACAGATGGTATGAACTGATCCATCCGAAATAGGCCCTGTTTAGCATTTAGAGGACATTCATTTTCACATTCACAGATCATCATCTAAAAACTAGCACACTACCAGAAGTTTCACAAGTACATGCAGTGAGTTGCAAATTCTGGGTCAAAGACATCCGTACTGATGAGACTGCTGGACATGCAGAGTTAGAAGTGTTAAAGTTTACAAAATACACATAACACACCCTCAAAACTGTCTGTTCATTTTCTACTGCTAATTTGTGTTGAAAGGAAAATGACTCCTGGGGTAAAAAGGTGTGCCTAAAAGCCAGCCTAGCCAGCTTATGCCAGCCATCTCTCTTGCTACCTTGTTTCCCCTCTTTTCTCTTCATCCAGGTCAGGACAGGGGCGTCACTGCTCTGGCACAGATGTGTCGTCTCTCTCTACTGCCCCCGATCCTCCTGTCTCTAAAAACAGAAATAGGCAAGGTGGAGTTAAGCACTGCAGAGCCTGGAAAGAACAGCTTCTGTATACGCTCTTGTCGTCAAGGTAATTTTTAAGGTTACTTGTGGGTGGATCTATTGTAAAAAAAGAAAGAAAAAAAAACACTTGATGGTATTGGTATTAAGTTGCTACTTAAGGAGAATTCATTTTCAAAGGAGGTGAAAGCTTACCGTTATGCAAATATACATTTTTAGAATTTACTTTCAGAGTTTTACATCATTGTGTGATGCTGAGAACTTGATTATCTGTGAGAGGTGATGGCTAACATAACCAATGAACTCAAAAATCCACTTCTGTTGCAAAAAGGGGTCTCCCCCAGTGGGAGGTGCTCGGGATGCTTGGTTCCAATCCGACAGGTCCATTAATTCTGCTTGGCCCTCTGAAGCATATACCGAATGCACCTGGAGCTATAAATATATCTCCTACATGAGGATTGCAAGGCAGCCAGCAACTGGGTTAGAGAGAATCATTGACGTAGATCCCTTGTGTCAGCCACATCCCCAAAGAAAATGCTGCTTTGTCTTACAGGAAAAGGTGAAATTTTGAGGGCTGGAAGGTCTAAAGTTTTCTCTTGATTCTCAAAAGAACCTAGTTCTGGTTCATGTTTAAGAAAAAAAAAATCTGATTTGAGTGGATATCTGATGTAAATGTGTGGTTATGAGTCCTATGAGTTTTATTTATAGCTGTACTGAAATGACAGCATTTTAGCTTTGTGGAGATGTTTGCATAAGCATAAAATCAAAGCTCAACCCTCTGTTGGAATAGTTTATGTCCTCGGGAGAAAGCATTTTTGACTAGTAAAAAAAACTTGTTGTGAGTTGTGAGACTGTAATGTGACTGTTTCCCTGTAGAATTAACTCTAATTATTCTTCTCTTCTAGCGATTAACAGCACATCTACAAGCAGATTCATTTATAACCCTTTAACAAAAGAAGTAATTGAAAGATTCAATCATCTGTTGCTGCTGGAGACTCTATGGGGTAATTAAATGAGTCACTCAGTTATGTACTGCATTAATCACATATAGGGTAACTCATAAGGGGCTCTAATAAGTACATTTAATTATGTATAGCTATTAAATGGTTTCTTTTTCTACTATGTAAAATGGCAAATCAATGCGTGCTGTGTGTTCTGTGCTCCGGGAAAAGGTCACAAAATTTTCTAACATCTTAAAATGACAACTAATGCTCTACCAACAACATGCAGAACATACTTTCATTTGAATTATACCTAACATTATTTTGAATCTTGACTTGCTTTAAACTCCGTGTCTCACAAGACTCTGTTTATGGTCAAAGATGCAACTTATACTCAACCTCCATCACTTACCTCATATTACCTACTGTAGTTTCAGCTCCTGATAAGAGACTCTGTTACCATCCTTAACGTCACTAGCCATAATGCCCTCTTTAACAGCATTATGTGACCTAGTCTTATCCCGTGGTTCTACACCACTGACCTGTGTCCCCCTGGCTGCCGTTGAGCACATCCCCAGTGCTGCTCACCTCCTCCCCCTCTGCTTTGTCCTCCGGCTTCATCTTCTTACGGGTCATGTGACCACGGAAGCCAGCCTGGATCTTGGCAGCAGCCCTGTTGGCCTCGGGGTCATCCAGGGGGATGTCCATGATGTCCTCCTCCTCCTGGGGCCGGCTACACTCCTCCTGGTGAGAGGACCAAAAAAATAGTGGTTTACCACAGTAGGACAGCATATTACGTGATCAAATGAGGATGTTTTCTTCCTGGAACACTGGCAAGAAAATATCATCTTTAACAGACTGCTACACTATATTTTGTAAAGTTAACTGTATGTGCTACAGCACTTTCTTTTTTGACAGTGAGGGTTGTGCGCTTGTTGCTGAGTGTCTCTCCCTTATTCCGTGACTTCAATGGTGCACTCAGGAGGTCAATAACCCACTTTGCCTCCCATTTTCTCTCCCTTTCTCCTCTTGTCATATACTGTATAACACTCTGCTGGCAAAAACATGTCTGAGTCAGCCTATTTTGTAATGAATTAACATTGTTTGCTGTGTTGTTTTGGATGGAACATGGAAAAGGTTCTGTATATTTATCAGACACATGGATTTCCAAACTGATCAATGGCCAATGATTATAAGATCATTGTTTATTACACAAAGAAATCTTCATATACTATTAAGAGACAGTGAAAAGCACTGCTACCTCTTTGAGAATATATCCTTAGCTAGAGGAAGATTTATGATTTAAAAGAAACTAAGGGTGTGGTTGAAAAATAGTGAGGTTTAAAATTTCTTTCAAGGGTAACTTGCTCTGCAAACTGGGCTGAAAAAGATGACCCAGCGAAAATGCTGCTGCAGTCAACACCAGCAGCTTATTCGGTCACATTGGAAGTCCAGCATCCACTGTCCCAAAGGAAACATGGGGTGGGCGGAAGAGAAATTCTGGCTCGTCGTAAAGGGTCAGTGGAATAGCACCAAGACTGTCGACAAGTTATGTAAACACCAATCCAAATTCTACACCCCGTGCATTGCTTATGGAAACAGATTGACATTTCACACAAAGGCAGCCCACAGAACGAGCCTACTGTCATCCCACTACCTCGGTGAAGCCGTGCATCATGTCTCCAGTGAAACCCCTCCAGTGTAGGAGTGTGACCACCCACCTGTTCAGGCAGCATTCATTAGCCTCTCTGTCTGACTGCTCACAGACAAGCCAGCATCCAGCTCTTTTGCAGAGATGCAGGACTGGAATTTGCTGTCTATACACCTCAGGGGTCTTTTATTGTGGCTACTGCCTCACAGTCCTTACAAAGATTGATTTTAAATATTCTGATGCAAATCTTGTGCAATATTACCCACTTACAGTATGATGAAAGGAACATGAAAACTGATTCATAATTAAACAAGGAGTTTCTATGTTAGCTTCTCTGTGAAAAATTAATCATTCGTGAGTCATAAATATACACTTGGTTAGTGTAGTAAATTTCCCTCTAGAAAAGGTCTATAAACAATAACACACACATAGCAGGATGTAGTTTGTGGGAAACCAAACACTTTTAAATACCATCAGTAACTAACAAAGTGTATTACCCAACTGTATGTGCATCTACCTACAAAACTGATCAGTGGGAAAAAAATTGAAAAAATTACATCTATTAAATTAAGAAAGTTAATCTGAAGCTTCTACTTACATTGTGACAGTCCATGTCTTACTCTCAGAGATGACTTCAGTCTTCAGGTGAGCTGACCTAGTATGACTTGTATGCCTAGTATGCCTCGATTTCTAGTTGGACCAAGGAAGCTCTCTTTAAATGAGTCTCTGGTATAATACAGATGCCTCACTGGCTCTTACTAACAATCACTGTATGTTCAGTAACACCCGCTCACGCACAGAGTGAGAGAGAGACATACAGTCAGAGAGAGGAAGAGAGAAAGAGGGAGGGAGGGAACGAGAGACCTCCTACAAACATGACAGCGTGTGTTCCATCTTTTCAGTCTCATTAAGGTTGATGACCTACTGTGTTCACATTTTTTACTGTTATAGACCTTTAACAGACCTTATTTCTCAACATACACTGAGCACAGTCTGAAGACTTAAGAAAAGTAACTGACAGATGCTAATGCAATAATGTAAAGTTTGACAATACTGACACAAGAGAAAATAATGGAAGTATTTAGTCTGGGTATTAAATATGAACACAAAGTGACTACCACATGCACTGAGCATAAAAAAAAAATTCACAAGTTTGCAGTGTTGCAACAATAAACTCCACAAATAAAAACAAATGACTAACATAGAAATACTATGTAAAAGCCAGATGGTCATGAAACAATAATTGCTGACTTTCAAATTCTACTAATAGGGTGAAAAATAAAAGAGTGTAAGCATCTTGGACTGTTTTACACTACGAGGTGTTATAAATTTATTAGAGGCAGAGCGAGCTAACAGCCCTCTCCATCCCTCTGATCCCAGCTGGTATGGCCGCCCACACTCCTCTGCCAGCCTCAGAGACAAGACGGAGAGGGAGAGAAACAGAAAACATCCATTTATCTGAGTTATATCTCTGACATTAACACTCTCCTGCTGGTTTACTAACCATTCAGACAATATGTTAACTTATCCTCACGCCTAATTTCACTAAGATGACTTGTTTATCAATCATTTCACTTTGTTAATTTGTAGGAATGACAACTACTGAGTAATTAAATTTACTGTAATCAATCATTACATAGTTGGACTGCTCATATTAGCTGAATCCACTACATGTTAACCTAAGATGATTAGAGCATAGAAACATCTTTGTGGGCACTTGAAAACAGTGAAATAAAGGCATAAAAATTTAAATGAAAAAAGACTAGAGCAGATAGGTCACTTCTAGAATAGATGGCCTATATAGTGTACAGGTATATATTTGTATTTGTGGTAGTTCTGTTTCAGCTGAAATAAATTCTGCAACAGAATACATATAAATAGCACTTTAAATAAAAAATACAGAAAATGCTGTTTTACTGTGCTTTATCAGTCTTTTAGAAACTGCTATTAAAGGTAGATTACTGATACAGATGGTGCCTAGCAACTATCAGCATCACCATCTCCTATTAATTCCATGACGACACTAAGAGAGAGCAGGATAGTGAGGGGTTACCATGGTAACATTCTTAGTGCCGCTTCCTACACTCCCTCCGTGTTTGGAGCCTTGTTGGGTCCAGACAAATCAGACAGGGCTAACTGCAGTAAAATGTTAAAGGCCTAATTCACAAGACACATTGCTCAGTCTGTCTTTCATGATGATAGATTACTGAATCAAGTTTCAATTTGCGGAGGCTGCCGTGGCTCCCAGGAGGAGAGTGGATCTGGCGCTAACAAAAGCACCGTATTACAGTTTTATGACCATGCGGCTGAGCAAACGCCTCAAACAGCATCTCAAAAACTGAGACAGAATATGCTAAAACTGACTCCAAAGGTCTAATTTCCGTACATTTTTGGTTGAGATGATTTTGATCATGGCCGCCTCGATGACATTCAAAGTTTATCAGAACAACGTCATCCAGAAAATGAACTATTTTGGAGATATTTTCAATAACCTACCCCTAGTGAGTCCAGGGGAGAAAAAAAGTGAGGGTCACTGTTGATCAGACTCGTCCTTGAAAAGTTTATGTATATAGGCTACCTGAAACAGAAATGGGAGCACAGCAGAGTGTAGCCTAACAAAAGACACCTCTGTCTAAGACTCTGTGAACATTTAACATTTTATTATGCTGATGAATGTGGAGGCTGTAGAGATGTGGCGAGCCTCTACTAAATTAAAATCATAAAAGTTATGGCCATAAATGATAAAATATCTAGGGTATTTTCTTCACATCACATAAAAAGGTGTAGGTAGATATGACGTAAAATGGGATCTTTAATATTCTTTATTGAGAAGGTTCATCAAACATTACCTTGTCACTTCTCTGGCCCTCAGGCTCTGCTGTGTCCTCTTCAGACTCATGTGGCTTCAGACTCTGCTCTCCTTGTTGGTCAGCAGCCGCCTGATCTGCACTTTGAGTGGGGCTGATGCACACTGCATCACTCCTCTCTTGTGCTTCGGATTCATTTTTTCCTTCTTCCACATCTTCCTCTGCTTCTGACGTTGCCTTCTCTGATGTGACCTCCTTTTCTTCCTCTCTGTCCTCTGGCTGCGACTCTACGAGCGTTCTCTCTTCATTCTCCTCTGGTAGATGTTGTGCACTTGGCTGTAAAGTTTCACTCTCTGCCTCCATTTCAGCTTTTGATATATTTGGCTGGGTTACTTGTGATGAATCATTTTCCGCATCGCCATCATTAATTTCTTTATCCTTCATCTCACTATGACCTTCTGTGTCTTCTCCAGCTGTGTCTGCCGTCTCATCTTCTTTGATGACAGGGTCATTTGACTTTGTCTGTTTTTCTGAATCCTCATTCTGGTCAGATTCGTCTCCACTTATCTTCTCATTATCCTCGATTTTATGATTGGTTTCATCCTCTGGGCTCTCTTTTTCTGCCTCAGTGGTGGGCCGATGTGAGGATATGATGTTTTTAACACCTTCTCCCTTCTCATCATCATCATCATCATCATCATCATCATCATCATCACTATCATTTAAATCAGAGTCATTTGCATCCACCTTTTCCTTCATGATATTAGATGCCTCCTGCTGACTTTCCATTTCCTCCCTTTCGGTGTTAATTTCCTTTAGTACTCCCTCCATTTCAGGTTCATCAAGGTCTTGTGTACCAGATATATTTTGGTCTGTCACCACTGCAGCAACCTCACTGGACTCTTCATGTTTCCGCATCTCTGACATCTCGGAGTGTAAAACTTCTTCTGAACCCTCGTCTACTGGCTGTTTCTCCCCAATCTCAGTAATCTGCTGAGCCTCTGGAACATCTTCAAAGCTAATTTCAACCAAAGAGTTTTCCTTTGGTATAGCATTGCTGTCCAAACTGCCCTCTATACAAGCTAAAGTTTCATGTGTTTCCCCAGAAGAAGCCTCAGTCTTGGTTCCTTCCTCCTCCATTGTTTTATCTGCCTGATCTTCAGCTTCTTGTTGATTACCCGCAAGTGTTTCAGATTGAGGTAGTGATGACTGTGCGAAAGTTTCTTCAGCATCGACCGTGGTTTCTTCCACTGTTTTCTCAGTTTCTCCGAGTTCTGTAGCACACACGTTTACGTCAGCGAGCCCAGAATACGGAAAGACTTCCACTGGTACTTCAACTTCAGTGCCCTCCTCTCCCTCTCCAACCTCTGTATCATCAGCTAAAGTCTTTTCTTTATGAAATTTTTCACCTCTCTCATCTTCTGCAGTACTCAGCTCCTGTGCACACACTTCTACATTTGAAATCCCACCGAATGACGACAAGTCAGTGGTCTCAAACTCAGACGGAGGTATACCTTGGTCTGGAACAGAGCTGTTATTTTTTTCGTTAGCTGCCTCCTCAACTTGATCAAGTGCAGTTATTGTTGGATCTTTCTTCTCCTCTGTCTCACTCAGTTCATCTGACTGTACATCTGCAACTGGGAGTCTGTTGATTGATTCTTCTTGTGAAAGTCCCTCTCCCACTGAAATAATGTGTTTCTCTGTAATGTTTTGTTTTTCTTCTCCCACTGTACTTTCAGTTAAATCAACCTCTTCAGAGACATTAGGTTGTGTGGCGGAGAGAACTGAGGCCTCTGCTGAATGACTGGATTCATCTTCAGTTTGGGACTCATATGATTGTTCTCTAAAAAAGTCCCAGTCAAAATGAAAGACTTGAGGTGAGAAATGTTCAGTATGACGTGGAGAAAATTTATGTGATAAAATGTGATGCTTCTTCAAAACAATACAAGGTCATACAATGCCCTTCTGGCTCATCAGGAACCTGTGAATGTCTTACTGCAGCTGGTGGTCTCTTGTCTTGTAGTTCTGCCTTTCGTTCTTAACCTCAACACTGTAAACCTGACAAAGCTTTCAATAGTGATCTGACTTTTTGTGCTACCTTTCTACTCCACAATGTATTTTTGCTTTTGAGGTTATTTTCACTGACTTGTCTGAAAAATTGAGACATGACATTGGACTGTTCTATTCATATTGTAAACTAAATTAGTATTAATTAATGTATTTGCTAAGGAAATTGGAACACAGTGTTTTAACAAATGTATAATGATTATTTTCTAGCATTTAGAAAGTACACCTCCCATGAGGTTAGGACAATGCATGTATGTCCAACTTCATTGAAGGTGTAGGTGTTCAGTTAATATACTACAATAATTGCAGGTATATGATTAAGATTGTATATCTTGTCCCAATTTGATGTAGTAATTTTCCTACATAAGAAAAACAGCATAACCACATCTACAGAATACCTGATACCAAATGACTCATATTGAAACATTTAAATAATCAACATGAAAAAAATTATATTTTATTTTCATCTCTTCTTAACTTGTCACTTTCCTCTATCCTTTCCCTCAAGTCCACCCTGTCCCTGTCCTCGTCTGTTGATAGCACATAAGGTGAGACTCACTTGGAAAAGGTCACCTCTGTTGCAGGCTCTTTTTGAGGACTAGCCTGTTGGAAAAAATAACAACAAAAACAACAGTGTAATGGTAAATAACTCACAAAAGCATAGAAACCAGAGTGGATATTTAAGGCTATAGGTATGATGACAGTAGCAGGTTAAATTTATTTCAATATACAGACTATATAGGTTGATCTAGCACCCAACTAACCTTGAATGCATGGTTGTTATAGAATCTATCTTCCAGTTTGGCAGCCCACTCAGCTGGGTCCATGCCACTATCTATGAGCCAAAAAAGAAGAAAAAATAAGAAAATTATTTCTGCAGTGACACTGACAGCAGTTAATGGCATGTCGTTTCATTTTTTATCAGATATAAAGCTACTAGTTACCTTCTCTTTGTTTAAGAAGGATACTGAAGTAGTCTGCAGCATATTTAGGAATGTCATCAGGCTGGTCTCGTAAAACTTCTCTAACCAGTCCTTCCAGGATGGTACCAAATCCCCTCGGGACCCTCAGGTGATTGTTGGAGAAAGGCACTGACATGTTTTTAGGATACTGCTGTGACAGCTAGGGAATATCTGACCAGGAGAAGTCCAAGTTTTTCTGAAGAACATAAGCTAACGTAAATTAAATGTTTGAAAATGGCAGTAGCTAGTCGCAATTTTATTAACTGCAACTATGTTACGATTTAAAAATGTCTATAACTACTTATTTGTACCTACCTTGTCGTTTGAATGTTTTAGCGAACAACAGTACTGTAATTTGTTGGCAACTGTTTCTAGGCAACGGTTCTAACTACGGGCAGCGACAAGGCTCAAATGTCAGAAAAACTCACAAGAACTAATGGTATACATGCTCCTTTTATTAAACACAGAACGGGTATATAAAACAATAAAAATACATACATTTAGCATTATTATTAGAAACACAGATAGCGTTTAATAGCATATTTACAACACAAGCGGCGTGTATGTTTATTCCTTCCTTTCTCTCCTCTTCCAGCAGCAGCAGCAGCAGCAGCTTCAGTCAGGCATATGTGATGACTGCATACTCAGAGTTGGTGCTCATCTTGCGGCTGACCTCTCTGGGCTGCGGGACGTGCAGTCTGTCAGCTGAACGTGAAGCCTGGAGGTGAGACCTTGATTCATCTCCCCACCACTGCGGGGGAAGCAGAGACAAACTTATTTAGTGTGTTGGCAATAGCAAGGCTGGCACAAAACCCCCTAGTGCTCTTAAACATTATTTTCAGTCATTCTAAGAGGTATAACTAGTCTAATACATCATCCCTAGGATATATCTTACCTTCATGACGATTAAAATGTTCGGTTTTTGTTAAAACACTTGTAGAAAGACGTTGCTTCAACTCTGATGTTGAATTGTATTGTGTTTCACTTCTGGGTGCTACTAATATTTAGTCTACCTTTCATTAATGAATACCAAGCAAACAGGTAACTGGAGTGTATACCCATGGGTTATGCAAAAACTTAAACATAAGTGATAAATTAGTAAGATAATTATTGATAAGTGCTTGAATTATGATTTAAAAAATAGCTTTGCATTTGTAAGTTTCTTGTTTGGCAGCCCTGTAGTGATTCCTGCTCATTATGTAACTCATTTGAACAACTTTACACTCAGGTGCCAGATCTAGAATAACAAAAAAAGCTCTTATCCAATAGAAATGAATAAACTGGTTAATTTAACTATTAATTTGGGATTAGGATTTGGAAGATGTTGATAGTGCAATCTCGTTCCTTACCTCTTTTTGGTCTCCAGGAGTCAAGTACCCGACCTGAGTGAGCTCTGGTGTACTGACACCTCGGACAGTGATCATTATGTCAGCATATGGAACCTCAGTGTCACTCTCATTATCTGTTTCAAAGGAATGATTTACAGCAATTGTCAGAATTTGTATGTGATGCTGTGTCACTAGTGGTATTACTAATCCGGAAAATGATCTTACCTGGTGTAGGAATCCTCAAAGTCACTCTTTCACTTTGTGTTGACAATGATCCTGAGGAAAATGAAGGGTATGAATGGCAGTATTGTATTTGGGGGTAAGAAAAAAATCTTGCATGTGATTCTTAATATGTTATGATAACTGTTTACCCTTCAATGGTGAAAGGACAGCATGAGAATGTGGTGGTGAGCTAAAACGGTAATGAATAAAGAAATAAACCAATAATTTTATTTGTAATTTTTTTTTTCAAAAACATAGGTGAAAGATAATTGGACACTGATTTTGTGAAACATTCATTCTAAAATTGTACTCACCCTGGTCTGGAAAGAACAGGCTCCCCTGGAGAATGTGACATGATAAACACAATGACTTAAAGATAAAATAGTGTGTATTTTCATATTCAGAATTCAGAGTTTTTATTGCAGACAAGTGTTGAATGTAATATTCTTATAATCACCTTTACCATTCCAGTTCTGTCTGCTCCGGTTCAGACACAGATAAACAGCCAACGCTGCGAGCACCATGGCCACGGAAACAGTGACTGTTGCCAAAACCTTCATTCCAGTAAACTCTCCTGTTGACACGGAAAAGACAGCATTAACAGAGAGTGTTTGAATCGAAAGGGCGAATCTTACTTTTCAGTTCCATAAATAGATGTACACGATTATATAAAATGTAGTCATGCATTATGTACGTTAATTCATTTCATATTCTGCACTTATTCAAAGCGTCATCTTACCTCCACTTGAATCTTTTGGCTTAGCTGGAACAGATGCTGAGAAATGTAGATCATAGTGTATAAAAATAAAAGTAATGCGTAATGTGCAAGAAAATAACACGTATTTATGAAATATTTTATATCCATACTCACCATTTGTAGTTTCAGTCCTTGGAGTAACTGTCCAGTTTGGAACTGGAAAAAAGCGTTTTCATCATTTAAATTCATGAAATCTGCTTCCGGCTTTGTAACATTTGTTTACTTATAGCTTATTATTACTATAGACCTGTTTTGTCAAAAGCAAGATATATCTCATCTTATAATAATATTTCTGTACCTTCAACATGCAGTGACACAACACGCTCGATTTTTTTTTTAAGTTGAGGGTGATCTGTATCTTCTGTGTAGCAAGAGTAGTTATACTTAAGATCTTCAGTGGACACATTTGGTAGACGAAGAGATACTGTGCAAAAGCTGCCTTGGATGTTGTCCCCGAGACAGACAGGGTTCTCCGATGCTTTGCTCCAACAGCCGCGAACAAATCCAGCAGAGCAATTGTAGCTGCAGTTTAATGTAAGAGGGTCCCCTAATACTACAGTAGTCAAATCAAAGGGTATCTTCATATTCACACAGCTCACAGAATCTGCAAGGAGAGGAATTTATATTTACTTTACAGAAAGACCATAATATTATCTAATACAAAGAAGATTGTATTTATTGAATGTGTATACATAATCAACATATTTAATTTAAAGAGAATAAATACTGTTTTCCATACCTTGGATCATCCAAAGAAAGAGCAATGTGAAGTGAACTGAGATCATCATTGTTGCAGCCAATTTCCTTGATAACAGCTGCCTTAAAACACGCAGTCAAATAGACTGTGCTCTTGTAGTTTTGAAACTCTTGCACCTGTGCAGAAAAGCACTAAAATACCCACACATATGCTCCAACCCTTCGGTAAGGGTACAGGAAGTGGTATACAACAGGATTTAGAGCTGCTAAAAAAATAATTCATAACTTTCCATGTATTGCAACCGACTTCCTGTAAATGAAAGTTCAGTTGAGAATGTGAAAGCAAAAAAGCATAAAAAAATAAAATTGTACTCATGCATTTATACTGCAAAGCGTGCATTTCACACCCGATTTGAAAGAAGGGCGCAATAGATGACAATGTGGTTTGCATTGCTGCTCATTAATTGCTCAAACAGTAGGAGGATGTGTCTGACAGTCATTTCTAAATTTTAAGAAAAAAAAAAGGTGTGATTGTGATTGAACGTTTGATGTCAACTGCTGAGTCAATATGATTCATTCCTGAAATCTATTTGATTTTCCATATCTTTTCTTTCCATATCCCTCTTTGTAACCTCTAAATGAATTACACTGGTAACATAAATAATTGAAATGATCCACCAACAGAGACAATATCTAGGTTAGCTTTAGCACATGCTCATGCATTATGAAAGTGGAGGGTACTGTTACAGAACATCATTGCACACCATTATAAGCTAGAGCAGTCATCTGGGAATCGCATTTCGTGCTCGTGTTTCACTTTCACTGACTTAGGGCCTCTCACTTTCATGCCTTTACACAATCAGTCTTGTAGACTCAGACCAAACAGTTCCAAATGAGCATATAAAATAACTGAAATTGTGTGGACTTGATTAGAGATTTGTTGATAATGTACTCATGGAAAGTAATGCATCTGTTCTGTTTTTCAGCTGCATGGATTTTTCTGCTGCGGACACATTCTGGACTTGCCTCAGGTAAGAGCAATAACTATTTAAAAGTTATACATATATGTTTTATTTAACTAATTAAGCTAATTTAAGAGGAAACAGACAAACACTGATTCATTACAGACTTCCTGAAATTCATTTATGTGTCTCAGAATCTTTTGAAGCAAGTGCAGACCTCCCTTTCAGTGAAGAGACCAACTCTGATCAGTGTCCAGAAGGAACATACTTCTCCCACCAGCTTTGTTTAGAGTGTCCCTCTGGTCATTTGTAAGTCATCAGTGAATAACTAATATTATCTACCTGTATAGTTTTACAAAGAAAATATATAGGTAAAAACTCATTTTAGTATAAATACAGACACTATTTTTGCTCCTGGGGAACCATGTGTAAGAATTTGAAAACATTTTGATACTGAAATTTGAAAAGAAATATGTTTATGTATATATAAATGAATAATTAATTAATATATTCCTATTTCATTCACCTATTTCATAGTTGTCCTGGCAATGTATCTGCACCTCATAGATGCCCAACAGGAACATTCAACCTCTATACAGGGAAAAGCAGTATCAGTGACTGCAAGGTAATAGATCACTGTGACAAAATGTATCATTATACAATACACTTTTCTTTTGTCATAGCTTCTTTTGAAAGAAGGAAAAATTCATATTTCCTTTAACAGCCTTGCAACACTCTTGTTTTGTTATGGTTCTTAAACAAATTTGATTCGTATACCTTTTCGTATACCGCAGAGAACATCTTCACTTATCATAGCAGGAAAAGCACAGGTGGAACTAATAACACTAACAACAGCAGTTATTGCAATGCAATGCAGCACTTAATGATCTTATCAGTTACACCTGTGCTTGAAAGGTCAAATTGCCTGCTGTTGAAAAAGGTCTCTACGACTTAAGATTCTCTCCACCCCTCATGTGTTTCCCCCCTGCAATTGCACAGTTTGAGAGCCACTGATATAACAATACATATTACAAGATATTTGTAATGTGATCATCAGAATATTAGTTATTTGCTGTTAACCTCAAATACTGTGCTCAATGCTGTAGAACAGGTAGTCACTACTAATATCTGTATGTTGCAGCCTTGTTTTCCAGGTCTGATCAGTTCAGATGATAGAGTGGATTGCAGACTGTGTCCTGCAGGTTTCTCCTGTGATCCAGCCAATGGGACGCTCTCTTTATGTCCCCCAGGACATCATTCTCCTGAAGGGGTCGTTCAGTGTCTGACCTGCCCTGTAGACTCTGTCTGCACCTCTGGTTTCCCTCATAAGGTAACAGAAGGGCAGACATTCACAAATTTAACCTCATGTTAAACCAAATGTTTCACAATAGAAAGAAGAAAAACAAATTGTATGTTTTTCACCCTTGTCTTGTATGTTTTGCCTCATAGTGTGGGCCTGGCAAAGAGCCCAACTTAGATCACAATGAGTGTAATGACTGTTCCCCGGGCTTCTATTCCACTGTGTGCACTATCCAGTGTCTTCAGTGTCCTGCAGGTATAAAAGACTATGAACACATGTTTCATACATGTGTAGATTTTAAATAAAACAGTTAATTTGTGATCAAAAGGTCCTTCAACAAGTAAAAGTGAGTCCTCTGCCTGCCACAGGAAGTTACTGTCCAGAAAGGGGGATGTCGCAGCCTCTCCCCTGTCCTCCTGGTTGGTCTTCCACATCGGGCCAGACATTCTGCCGTAGCTGTAACAACACTTCCTTACTGTGTGGGGGAGCTGTGTCCCCCCGCTGGAGCCAACCAGTCTACAGGTCCAGTCAACCAATCATCTGTCGACCAGGAACATACAAAGACTCAAGGGAAGGGTTAGCCTGTGTTGTCTGTCCAATAGGTTAGTGTTTATCACGGCATACTGCCATTTATGTTACAGTTTCCTTTCCTACGGGAAGATGCCTAATATATATTTGAATATGTTTTTTCCTCACCCAGGTCATTACTGTGTAGGAGGTGTAGCTATACCCTGTCCTGCAGGAACTTATGGCCCCAAAGAAGGTCTGCAGAGGCTGAGAGACTGTACAATCTGTCCTGCAGGTAGAGTAAACCTTTGCATTCTATACTGTTATTCTTGGAGTTTAAGGTTGCACACACCGTGATGTGTGCAGAAAATCATAACATCATATCAATGAATACCAAAAGTATGTATACCAATAGACTTGACTAAGTTAATAGGCCAATTTAATTAAGTTAATTGTTTTGCGTGTCCTTAACATATATGATATGCTGTTAATACCTGTTCTTGTGATCGCATCTATAAATACTTTTCTCTAGGGTTTTACTGTCTGGAAGGCATCTCACGGACACCCACCTCCCAGTTCCTGTGCCCACAGGGCTATTACTGTGAAGAGGGCACAGCCACCCTTCATGGGTCACCTTGCCCTGCTGGTACAGCGGGGGAACAACTGGGTCAGACAAGTAGGGCAGCCTGTAAGAGATGTAGAGAAGGACGCTTCTGTCCTGCAGGTAAGTCTTAGCACTAATACAATGACTTTATTGACACAACATGAAATACTAAAATACTAAAGAAATTACAGCCATAATTGTAAAGAACATGAAATGGAGCCTCACACAGAAGAAAATAAGATCTATATTAGAGATAAAATATGACAGCATGATGCACTGGGCCCACTACTTCTCCCTTTGTATGTTGTGTGTGTGTGTGTGTGTGTGTGGGTGCGACAGGCTCTTCAGGTCCTGGTCTGCCCTGTGCTCGGGGGAGATACTGCCCTGCTGGCACCTTGGAGGAAGTGATATGTCCTCGAGGCACCTTCACCCCTCATCAAGGAGCAATAAGTGAGGCATTTATATCCCATATCATTACTGTTTTATACTAACCACTCATCAATTAAGGTTTTATATTCGCAGTTATTGATTTCTTTCCAGCATACTGGACAGAAAGCTCTGGTTTGCTATTTATTTCAAAGTGAAATTATCATTTGGGAACAGCTCTGCAGTCCCTCAACAGCTCAGCTAAAACTAATATGGTGCTATAGCAGTCGATCATAGCAAAACTTGATCATATAAAAATATGTGTTGTTTAGTTTACATGATGAATAAGTATGTATGGATGAGGAATTGTAACAGATGGATGTTAAGAGGGCAAAGAGAGAATGCATCTAATTTAGCAAAAAAAAAAAAAAATCCCAACAGCTGTGTGGTGGTAAGCTGGAGCTGTGAGTGCAGAATGGAAAAAATGATGCATGACTGTGAAGTAATCTAACTATGTGCTACATTTTATAATAGGAATAGATCACAAAAAAGTCCAGTTGATTCCTTTAAATATATCAAACAGACACCATAAATAACTTTTCCTTAGCAAATTAGGAGAATTTTAGTTACAAGTTTACAGTTACAATGAGCAATATCAACTAATATAAATAACGTTGGACTACATTGTACTATAAACCTACAACAATCTTAGAGTGACAACAGCATCTTTGTTCTGTTAACTATTTCCTCCAGGTGTGAAGGACTGTCTCAAATGCCCAGCTGGTTTCTACTGTCCTGTGGGGACAAGTGACCCTGTGCCCTGTCCACCAGGCTCCTTCAACCCCTTAGAGGGTCAAGATGAGTTGGCTGATTGCAGGGAGTGCTATGCAGGAAAAGCCTGCACACAGGTAGCTCTGAGAGCCCCTGATGTGGATTGTATGCAAGGGTAGGTAACCTGCTCAGATTAAAGACAATGTTTTCTGTCAGTGACACTCTGACCTTATTTTCTCAAATATATCTGATTTGAAAGAGGTCATAGACTTTCACATTCTGTAAGTATTTTTTTCTTTGTGTGATCTCTATGATTTTGATTAGTTTTCTTAAATTCCGGTAGCTTTGTGTGTCCCCCTGGTTCCTCTAAACCCAACGCCCCGACCAATGCTTGCCCACCAGGGACACTGAGCAACCGCACGGATCTCACTGACCGCTCACAGTGTCAGCGGTGTCCGGCACGATATGCTTGTCTGCGAGGTATATACACATGTTTATCCAGCTGGCTTTCAAAATCACCATTTGATATTTCATAATATCAGAATAGATTATTATAGCTATGATGCCTATTAGGGTTGGGCAATATACCATTATAATATAGAATATATGTTGTGATATGAGACGAGATATTGTTGGGAGCTTAGGTTACTATCGTGATGTAGCTTCAATTTGTGTTCTTCCTAGACCTGAAGGCTGCATTATAGTCAAATTATACATATTTATGGACTTATTTGACTGCTCTAGAGTAATGAAATTACAGTAACTATGAATACTTCTACCTTTTGGATCAGTATATCATCATTAATAATGACATTTTTTCTCAAAACTTTCTTAGGTGTAAACATGTTCTAAAAGCCAATAATCAAACCCCTCCGAAAAAATATTGTCACATTATATCAGTATTGAGGTGTTTGATCAAATAAATAGTGATACTTGATTGATCTCCATATTGAAGCACTTTTTTTTTGGTTTGAACAGGAACTGGTGGTGCCCAGAGACCACCACTCTCCTGCTTTGCAGGGCATTATTGTCCACCTGGAACTATGTTCCCCACCCAGTACAAGTGTCCTGTGGGGACTTGGAGTGGTCACAGTGGATTGGAAGCTGAAAGTGAGTGCCGGCCGTGCCCACAAGGCTGGTACTGTCTGGCTGGGTCAGGTGCTCCATCAGGCCGATGCAGCTCTGGACACTACTGTCCTGAAGGTACACATGAGGGTGACACAAGTGGATAATATAGGTAGTATTTACATTACATGAATACATTTGTTCAGTGCTGAAAAACACAAAATTATCCTCCAAGTAATTACGTGTTTTTCTTTGTAAACTGATGAAATATTTAGTAAAGTTATGGGTATAAAATGTATTCCTAAAATAAGATTTCTCTTCAAGAGATGTCATCATGAGTCTTTCTTGTGGATATATCTTTGTTGATGTTGCATCACCAGGGACAGCATATGGCACCCAGTTTCCTTGTCCTGTGGGCACCTACAGCATCCAAATGGGCAACAGGCAAAGAGAAGAATGCCTGGTTTGTCCTGAAGGCTCGTTCTGTCAAGAGGGCACCTCTAAACCTTCACCCTGCCCGCCGTAAGAAATAACTGTATAAGTACCAGAGAGAAAATGTAAAAATGATTTTGAAGGATGAGGAGGATGATAAGAAGAGAATTTGCAATATGGGGTAAAATGAGGGATTAAGCTGGTATAATAAGTATGATTTAGTATTTACCCTCTGTTCTGTCTTTCTCTAGCTCCAGTTTTCGCCGTCTGAAAGGAGGTCAGAGGCTTGAGGACTGCTCTGCTTGCCCTGCTGGCTATTTTTGTCCCCACTCAGCCACTGTCAACCCCAGAGTGTGTGGAGCTGGCAGCTACTCTGTAAGGCCCCATCTATAACACAGCCCACTGTGACTGGTCGACTGACAGAACCAGTGGAAACCAGAGCTCGTGTTTTTGGTCTCGTCCTTCCATAAGCCATTCTGATTGTCCTATTTTTAGATTAGCATTTTCCGCCCACAGTGATATCGTCTTACATTGCTCACCATGTATGTACATCTGTAAATGTCATCCACAGACGCAGTTGAAGTCAAATTTTATTATAGTTCATCTTTTGCTCTCAATATTGAATAAATATCAGTGTTTTTCCATCATCTTCCAAGTTAGATCCTCCTCTCCCTTGCGTTTTAAATTTGTATTTCGCTGTGGCCCTCCCCCATACTGGTTGATATCTTTAACTTCACCTCTCTGAATCTTCTGAATTTGAACGTCCTCTTGTGTGTAGGATGAAGGCTCTGTGGAGTGTTCTCCATGCCTGCAGGGCCACTACTGCAGTGATGAGACCACTAGTGAGGAAGCCATGTTAAGCGTCATGGTGTGCCCCCCAGGCTTTCTCTGCTCTCAGGGTTTAGCCAGAGACCCTCAGCGCTCAGCCACCCTCTGCCCTCGTGGCTTCTACTGCCCTGGAGGAGGCATTGTGAGTTAGAGCAATATACATACAGCAGAGGGAGATTTTTTTTTTAATTATGTGGTCTGCTTTTCAAAAATCTATAGCATTTTTGGTCGATCACAGCTGATTGTAATCTCTTATAGGATCCCAACCCCATTCCTTGCCCCAATGGTACCTATAGTGAATTTCCTGGTCTGCGAGAAGTCAGTGAGTGCGTCCAGTGTCCTCTGGGGAGGTACTGTTACTCTCAGCAGCCTCAGGAGCAGCCTATTACCAGACCTGTAAGATCCCAAATGAATGACATATACAGTATTTGAGATGCAGAACAGAATAGTATGGTACCTTTTTCACTGTAGTAATCATACATAAAAATATAGTCAAATACTGAGTCCAAAAACTTGCATACTATGTTTATTTGATTGTAGGTGAAAATTGTACTTGCATAGTAAATGATTTGACCATCTATGCTGTAATCTGTACTGTCTCAGACAGGGGTGTGTCCTGATGGGCACTATTGCCCCCTAGGAACTGGATACCCGTACACCTACCCTTGTCGGGCAGGACAATACAGGAACATCACAGTCGGTCACAGTGGAGAGGCGTGTGTTTTATGTCCATCCAGGTATTACTGTGACAGACCAGGAACTCACACACCCTTGGTCTGCCCTCAGGTAGGAATATCCAGCATTTTGAAAAACCATTTTGTTGCATATATGATAAAGTGTATCTTCCATTTCAGAGTGTTTGCCTCTATCTATGTGAGATCTCAGATAATAAATGTCTGTTTTTCTCTGTCTTCTTTTCTCCCCCTGTCAATCACTCTATTCGTAGGGCTTTTATTGTCAAGAAGGCACTTTCTTTCCCGAGCCTTGTCCTGAGGGAACCTACAGCTCACGCTCTGCTCTCAGTGATGGGTCTGAGTGCTCCCCTTGTGGCGGAGGCCAGTATTGCACTGGTGTGGGACTCAAAGAGCCCTCTGGAAGCTGCGAGGAGCGCTTCTACTGTAGAGAGGGAGCCAAGTCTGCAGTACGAAAATGTTATATTAATATTTTATACAGAGGTTGTTAGTCATTAATAGTAGTGTCCTCTCTGAAAGCTTTCTCAATAAGTGATGCTGCAAAAAGATTAGAGCAAATCTCTACATCTATGACTATAATAGAAAATAATGTCTTATATTTCACATTTAGCAAGACACGCACACTAAGCCAGTTTATATATGATGATTCTTAATGTAGGGATGAAACTCATATTTCGAAACATTATGTTGTTTTGTGTTACATTCAGTTATTCAGAAAACCGTTTCAGGGATGAAATTACTTCACCATACAGTACAGTCTGGCTTGTCTTTACATGAATATACTCTGACAATGTCCAGACTCCAGTTGATGGGTCGACAGGAGGTTTGTGTCCATCAGGAAGTTACTGCCCTCTAGCTTCTTCCTCTCCCTTTCCCTGTCCCCCTGGCACCTTCGGCAACAGCACTGGCCTCAGCAGGGCTCAGGATTGTGTCAGCTGTCCACCGGGGTAACGTCACTCACACAACTCACTGTTCTCCTTTTGTAATGTGAATATTTTGATATCAGTTGATTTATATAAGTGAACTATGTAAAATGGCCAATACATCTCTCTCCCTGTCAGTTTCTATTGTTCAGGTTCCAACAACACCTCACCTTCAGGTCCTTGTTTTCCTGGTTATTACTGTACCGGTGGCTCAGCTTCACCAATTCAGTATGAAACAGAGGAGGGTTATTATTCCCGGAAAGGAGCAGTCAGGGCAGAGCCATGTCCTCTTGGCACTTTCCAGCCAGTAGGAAAAAATCTAGAATATACCAAGTTTAAAGTGTACTGTTAAAATTAGATAATGAGATAACAGCTTATTCAAGGCTATTCCCTTGTGTATAAATCCTCCACAGCGCCGAGGTGCACAGTCATGTGTCGAGTGTCAAGGAGGGAGACTGTGTAACCAGACAGGCTTTTCTCAGCCACCACTGTGTCCCACAGGACACTACTGTCCTCCAGGGTCCTCTTTTCCTCGCCCCTGTCCTCCAGTCAGTATCTGTGTGTTTGTGTGTCTGTGAATGTTTATTCAGCTGTTTATTGCTGTGCTTCAATCTCATCTTTTTTTTGTAAGTCAGTCACATTAGCTGTATCTCTTATTTCTGCACTTTCGATCAAGTTTGCATAATTGATACTGTAATATGACACCATGTTATTATTCAGGGCACCTACTCTGACCAGCCTGGTAACGATTCTGTGCAGCACTGTCGACCGTGTGAGGCAGGGTGGTTTTGCAGCAGAGCCGGTCTCTCTGACCCTCAGGGTCTGTGTGACCCTGGACACTACTGCACCTCTGGAGCCTCCACTGCCTCTCCAGTAAGACATGGAACAACTTTGATAACTGGACTTTAAAAATCTGAATAGTTTGCAATTGAAACAAAGTCAGTCAAGTCTGTCTGTTGGTTACATTATATGAGACAATGTAAAATAGTGCAAGCAGGGAAAATATGAAGCAACTAATGAGGTGGAAACTTACATTTTTTGCTTTCTAGATCATGGCAGCTGTTAATTTCCCACACACTTTAACTGCTAAAATGTTTCCTGCCATTTGATATGAATATTTATTTAGAGGCATGTTTAATACAAGTTTGCATTTATTAAATAAATAAAATTTGTTCCTCAAAAGTGTTTTTTTGGATAAGCTGCTGATAGTGCGTGGGAAATGAATGACAGCTACAAACTCAAACTGCCTACAGCTTTAACTTTTCTTCTTCTGACTTTAACTGAAAGCCAAAATGGTCCAACTTTGTGGTATTCTGATGATTACGCCAACACTCCCACAGGTGGCTGTGGCCTCTGGCGGTGTGTGTCCTGCAGGCTATGTTTGTCCACGAGGGACCAAGTTCCCCCAGCAGCACCCCTGCCCTGTAGGAACCTGGAGTAATACTGTAGGAAGCCAAAACCTGTCCTCTTGCTGGCCCTGCCCTCCTGGACTCTACTGCAACAGTACTGGGCTCAGCCAGCCCTCGGGAACCTGTGATACAGGTGTGGGAATAAATTATCTGCTACAATGGAAGAAAGCAGATTTGATGTTGTTTCATGTTTTTAAACTGTCAGTAAATACAAACAGCAGTCAACAGAGAATAATATCAAATTATTCGTAAAATTGTAATGAAGTAATTTAGATTTTTGTTGATTGACCATTCGAAACCTGTCCATATAGAATGTCAGTTCATTGTTAAAAACACAAAAACAGTGCAACAAGGGAAAAAAACACAAACAGAAAAGATTTTGTACATGAGATCATCATCGCTTCAGTGTTTTAAGTTACTAAACTTTTGTATCCACTGATTTATAGGATACTACTGTTCTGGAAGGGCAGTGTCCCCGATGCCCTCAGACGGTGTGACAGGGAACATTTGTCCAATTGGACACTTCTGTCCCATGGGCTCAACCTCTCCTGCACTCTGCCCTGATGGGACTTACACAAACACTACAGGTATAGAAAATTCATCCGATGACATTACATAACATATGAGTTATAAGGATTTTAATGCCTGCATTCCTTTCATTATGTCATTCTTTCTTTATTGCCTAAAGGGGCAGAAGCATGTGATGACTGCCCCTCAGGGACCTACTGTCTATCAGGAGAAGATGTCCAGCGCTGTCCAGCAGGACACTACTGTCTCGGTGGCGGTGTCGAGGGCATCCTGCCCTGCCCTCCTGGCACATACAGCCCCCAGTTTGGCCTCAGCCAAGTGGAGCAGTGCCTCATATGTCCAGCAGGTGAGAGTATTGTCACATGGTTGTCTTAATATCTTTGGAGGACACTGGAAATGCTGCCATTAAATATTTAGTAAGTTGAATTGGGTTTTATTTAATGTAATAAATTCTTATTATTTGCTTGCAAGTGTGGGAAGTTATTGCTTTAAATGAGAGGGAATTAATCATTTTGTTAAGGGAATATTTTATGATATTTAATTAATCAGAGAAGGAATATTTTCTATGCTGACAAGTGTGATAGCCTTTTTGTTCTTCTATCTGCAGTGATGCTTTCAATTCTTTGTGCTGTTCTAACAGGGTTTTACTGTGAGGACTGGGGTCTGTTTGAACCCACTGGGCCATGTCAGGCTGGTTACTACTGCATAGCAGGTACACTTCATGTACACTATGATGCTAGCACAGTTGTTGAGTTTGATAACTACACCATGTGGGCTGCTGATTTGCTGCTAAACTGGATTAGACAACTAAATCTAACTTAAATGTGCAACTTCTCAAGGTGTAAACTTTCAGAATCCGGATGGCAACTTCAGCACAGGAGTGGGAGGAGCATGTCCAAAGGGGAAGTACTGTCCTGAGGGCACCAGCCGTCCACTGCCCTGTCCAGCAGGAACATATTCTAACAGGTTGGTGTATATCAGTATCACATAATACACATTTTTAAGCAGCTAAACCCTTTTGTTTTACCACGTAAATCTTTATGTTTGTGTATGCATGTGTTTATATGTGTATGGTTGCAGTCTTTATTTGACAGACATCTCTGGCTGTAATCAATGTCCAGCGGGTCAGTTCTGTAATACTGCAGGTCTGAGCCGTCCATCTGGACTGTGTCAGGCAGGGTTTTACTGTCCAGGAGGAGACACAACAACCACAGGTAGAATGGCAAAATATTGACTTTTATGTTGTTATGAGAAGTTCATTTCATGTGTGCTTGTGGGATAATTTCAAAGTTATTTGCTCCATTAATCCTGTCTGCAGGGTAATGTGGTTCCATCCTCAAATATCAGCACAGATGTTTAATGCTTAATTAATCAATGATTAATAATGACTGTAGTTCATACATAAGTTAAATAGCAGAACGCAGAACTAATATATAATGTGTGGAGAGAAATCTTATGAACAAGCATCAGAGAAACAGATGCTGATAAATGCAGGAAATCTCAATGTGTGAGGGTGTTTTGTTGAATGACTGATTACTGAATTAATCAGGGTTTATCACAGGATTCATCACATTAAGGGCTTAGCAGTCATAATCTCCATGATTTACCACATCTAATTGGTTTTCCCTTTCCAGGCTCAGAAGGAGGTCTTTGCCCACCCGCTCATTACTGCCCCATGGGTAGTGCAACCCCAGTGCCCTGCCCAGCTGGAACCTACACCAACCTCACAGGCCAGTCAGCCTGTTCCCGCTGCCCTGCTGGCTACTACTGTCCAGAAAAGACTGGCAACTTCACCAAGTTCCCCTGTCCTCCTGGATTCTACTGCCCTGATGGTAAATTTACCCCCAAAACAGTCATATTTTCATTTCTTCATGAATTCTTTGAAAAACCTGACACAGCGTAAACTCAGCATAGCCTCTAAAGAAGCTAGGCACTTCTATCTAGATTTTATTTTAGTATTTATTAGCATGTACTGTACATCACAGGTAAATGTTTATAGTATTAAAAACATCAGTATCTCATGTGGCACTTATCTGAAGTCTAACTGTATTATGTACATAGGTACTAGGCATGCCACCCAGTTTCCCTGTCCTCGTGGATACTACAACCCAGAGCCCATGACTCAGAGTCTGGACAGCTGCCTGCCTTGTCCTCCAGGACACTACTGTGAGAAAGAGAGGCTGACCAAAGTGTCTGGAAAATGCAAGGCTGGTCAGTAATAGTGTTTTTGTTTATCTCTACCAAAGATACAGTCACAACAACCATACAGCCTAGTTTCTCAGTGTCAGGACTTTGTCCTCTGTGTCAGCCAATTTGTCTTTAAGGGCCGGCAAGCCAGTCCAAAGTAGTCAGGAAGACTTGCGAAGTAGTGAACAAAAAGTACACTTTAAACACAAAACATCACAACTCAACACCAGTTTCAACAACAAAAACAGCTTTAAAATACTGATTTACAAAGGCATTAACAGCCTGGCCCCACATGCCAACCACACAATGCACACAAGTGTTCAAAAAAAGAACAATGGCTACATGGTTTTTCTTTCTCTCACCTTGCTCTGTATTGCTGTCTGTCTGCCTTGTTGAGCTTCTTCTTTCACCCTGCACTGAGAAAGATATCAAGTGATATCTATGGTGATGCTACTGCATATGTCAACAGACAGAGTGTTTGTATATCACAGAGACAGACAGCAGTCAAAACATCAGTACATCATCTAATGTGTCCCCTACTCTGTCTCTTACTGTATTTGTTCCTCTCAGGTTGGTTCTGTGTGTCAGCAGCTTGGAACTCCCAGCCCTTTGACCTGGACAATTACACAAATGCCAACTGTCTTTGTCCAGCTACCTCCACAGGGGGGCGCTGCCAGGTGGGCTTTTACTGCCCCTTAGGTAGCTCAGAGCCCATGGCCTGTCCACCTGGAGCCTTCTGCAACATCTCAGGTATTTCAACACTGATAATCAGAGACATTATGGTACACACAAGCCATATATATATATATATATATATATATATATATATATATAATATTAAAAAAAACTTTTGAGGTGGTTATAAGATTTCCTTCTATGTTTGATGGCAAATTTGTTCTGGTCAGTACATATGTTAAAGTTATACAAATCCACAAGTATATAAAAAGAAGTGTAAGAAAAAGTAAATAAGACAGCTTTAGAGCAATTTAATTGCCTTTTAAGTGCGCACACATTATTCTGCATGAGAGGACATCAGTTCCCGGGCAACATAAATAAAGGATTATTTGATATATAATATGAAAATAACACATTTACTTATGTTGCTCACCAGGTCTGGCTCTGCCGATGGGCCCGTGCTCCGCTGGGTATTATTGTGTAGGTGGAGCCACTGAGGCCAGACCAACAGATGGAGAAACAGGCAGCATCTGTCCACCTGGGACATACTGTGGTAAGCCCTGCTTTACTGCTTTGGAATGGTTGTATCACTGACTTGCCAACAAAGTTTTTAAGCTTATTAATAGTCATATAATAGAGCACTTAGTGATAGAGACAGTACATTGAGTCCACAGATGACTGACATTATGCTTAATTTTAATACTTATAATTGAGTTTAATAGGAAAACAACATCTGAAATAGCAGCAGCACATATCAGCTTCTGCCCCTGTGAGGGAGATTTAAATAGTGGTTATCATTTGATGTTTTACATCCCTCAAAACTGTAGACCAAGGGCTTCTTTATACTGTAGAATCACCAATTTTCACAGACTGAATGGAAATCCAGGGGGCAGATATATCAGTTCTTCTTCTGACAGAAGCCTTGATACACCATGACACATTGCAGTCATATAATGAATATGAGCCAGTCCACCAAAAATGTAAATATTACTGAGATTGAAATGGTGGATTTTTATTCTAATGTCCTCTTAAAATATCATGAATTCTATATTTTTAAGTCTCATCGCATCATGTGTTATATTCTTTGGGCTGCTAGTTGGTATTGATTGGATTTTTTTTTTTTTACAGCAAGAGGGTCCCAGCCTTTTACATTGGAGTTTTTTCTTTATTCTGCAATGTCTTCCCACAGCCTAAAGGCATGCAAATTAGGTGGACTTGAGACTCTTAAGTAGCTATATTTATGACTGAGGTGGACTGGACACCCTAAATTACCCATGGGCATGAGTGTGAGTCATCATGTGCATTGGTCCTAGTCTGTTGATAAACTGTTGACCTGTGTGGGGTGTTTTCACACTTCCTGTCTGATGTATTCTGGTATAAGCTACAATACCCTATAACCCTGAATTTCATGTAAAATCAATGAATGAATGACTGCCTACTCATGGTATTTCTCACCCTCCAGTTGAGGGCTCAGGAGAGCCTGAATTGTGTCCAGCTGGTACTTTTTCCGCAGTGCCAGGTCTGACCAGTGAGGCTGGCTGTCAGCCCTGTACTGCAGGTTTCTACTGCAGAAGAGCAGGTCTCAGGACTCCAACTGGACCCTGCAGCCAAGGTCAGTCCATACATTGTGACATTGAGTCACTACTATCATAAAACTTAAGTAAGTTTCTGGGACTTGCCTGTTTAATAAAGGTATATGTGTTTGATACATCCTTTCCATCCTTTCACACTGATTGACTTGTGAAACAATGCTTTAATGATGAGCTAACCACCTGCTCAATGCTACTCTATAGTATTGTGTCTCTTGCCACCTCCATAGGCTATTGGTGCCCTCCTGGTCAGACTGTGGCTACAGCTCTTTCATGTCCTCTGGGCCACTTCTGCCCACCGGCTAGTGCAGCCCCAGAGCCCTGCCCTTCAGGAACCTACCAGGACAGAGAGAAACAGGCAGCCTGTACTGTCTGTGAGGCAGGTAGGAGCCCTCTTCACTCTTTTTACCTTAACACAGTTATTTAGTCTTGTGCCATTTCTGTTTTGCTGAACAGGCTGCTCGCAACCCAGCAAGTTATTTATTTATTAATGTTGATGGATTGTTCAAATACGGGTGCATTTATTATAAAGCACTTTGCCAGTTTGTTGAGAGAAGTACTCTGCAAATATCGACATTAATTTCACATCACCATGTTTTCAGTACTTTCCGATACTGACAGGGCTAATTTAGAAGCAAAAATAGACATTTACACATTTCTCTTCTTTCAAGGTTACTACTGTGATCTGAGACTGGGTCTAGCTAATGCCTCTTTGCTGAGGCCCTGCCCTAAAGGACATTACTGCCCTGCAGGTACAACCCTGCCTAATCAGCACCCCTGCCCTATAGGCTCCTTCAACCCAAGACAGCGCACAGACAGCCTAGCAGGTTGCATGCCATGCACTGCTGGACAATACTGTCCTTCTGTGGGACTGTCAGAGCCAGCAGGTGAGAGAGAGAGAGATCTCTCTTCCCTTCTCTTTTCTTCTCTTTTCTTCTCTTCTCTTCATGTTTTTATTATTAAACATTTTAATGTTTAATAATAAAAAACACTTAACTGTAATTCCAACAAACAAGCCTCCACACTCCACACGCTAATGATATTCATTATGTGTTGTTAGCTAAACTATTTGAAAAATTTAAGGTTCAGAACGAGGCTCCACATGTTTTGTTTAATATTTAAACACGCAGTTCATCCAAGTTTCAAATAAACATATTTTCTCACTTACTGCGTGTGCACATAGTTTTGCTCTTATGTTTTTGTCCAAGTTTTGAGACACCTATTTCAGAGATGGATATCTCAAAAGCTAGGCAAACTCCAAAGCTATATATACCGGAGGAAAGTGAGAAAATATACTTTATAATTCAGATGATCCAGTTGTATAAACCCAGAAGTGGTAGTCTGTATCATGTAGGGCTGTAAATTTGTCTACGTTAGTGTGTGATGATAATGTTGTAATGTTGTAATATTCTTTACCCATAGGACCGTGTCATGCTGGTTATTGGTGCAGAGAGGGAGCATCCTCTCCTAGCCCACTGGATGGACTCTCAGGTTCCTTGTGTCCGCCTGGTCAATACTGCTCCTCAGGTTACTGGCTTATTTTCCCTCAATAAGCAATCAGCCACCAGCAGCTGGCTCAGTGCTGCTACACTGTTGATGCTTAAAATGTATCAAGGGGATCTACATTTTCCAAATACTAGTTTTTGTAAAACAATGCTGATTCAGCTTGTTTTATAGGTTAATGTAACCAAATTTATACTGCATGAGGCTATTAACATTCTTGGGCTACAATGTTTTATTCATGCTAATTATCATTCGGTGGCCTACAGGAAGTTCTGACAACATTTATCTTGTAACTTTTGATATAATTTTCTTTTGATTAATTTGTACATTTGTTCTCTCTGACTTGGGGCACTGACCCATGCTTAAAAAATACTGCTGTAGGGTAAACTCTGCCTTGTCCTGAGTTGCTCAAAAGTGCACGCAGCAATGGGTACTTTTAAAAGAGTGCCTCACTTAAATTCTGCTTACACAAAAATGTCCCCCACTGTAATAGTATATTGTATAGCTAAAACCAGTATCTGCACTGTTCTTGTCATCTTTTAATTGTTTTCTGCATACTTTACTGGAGTTTAAATGTGAGTTGGTTCTTATGTCATCTTTACAGGCACCACAGCTCCTGTGGCCTGCCCTGAAGGAAGCTGGTCAAACAGCTCAGGCCTGCGTAGCCAGGAGGACTGCAATCCCTGTCTTGGGGGATTTTACTGTGACTCTGCTGGCCTAACAGCACCTACTGGACGCTGCAGTGGAGGGTACACCAGACTGCAATAAATGATATGAATGATAGAAATGCTTCCCAGCAATTTTATCATCCCCTGTTGTAAAACTAGCCACCACTTGCCCTTGCACACATAAAATGTGTGCATGAGTTTTAATACTCTCATGTTTCATATCCAGATATTACTGTGTAAAGGGAGCTGTCACATCCACCCCTACTGATGGAATTACAGGGGGACCTTGTCCTGAGGGTTATTACTGCCCAGAAGGAACTGTTCAACCTGTGCCCTGTGTTCCGGGGACATATGTAGCTGTTACATATGCTACTCAGTGTGAGCCCTGTGTACCAGGCTGGTACTGTGTGACTGGCTCTTTGTACTTGTGTCCTGCAGGTTTGTGTTTTGCTGTTTATGCTCTGATAAATGCTGTCAAAATATATTTTCAGTTGTATGCTGATTGTCTGATATTATTATAAAATTTCCATGATGAAAGATCACTGTTTCTGGAGTAAAATGATTGATAAATACACATAAATATACACTCACCCAACGATTGAAACAAGTTTTTGTATTCGTCATATTTATGCATTTCTTTGTGTTTGTTTTGCGGCCTCCAGGCTTCTACTGCCCTGAAGGAACTGGATTTGACATGAGAAGCTGTCCAGAGGGAACTTATGGTCCTGACCCTGGCTACTGGTCTATCTCTCAGTGCAGGCAGTGTGACGGTGGCCATTACTGCTCTTCCAGAAATGGCACAGCTGTCACTGGACCATGTCAGGAAGGATATTACTGCTCACATGGAAACACTTCTCCACAACCTCTCTCACAGGCTGCAGGTAAACAAATATCTTCACCAGACATGTGCTGAGTGTTCACACATTCAGGAAATACAATACAGTATAGTCTGATAATACCACATTTTTTCTAATGTATATGTCAGAAAATGGATTTGTCACCTCCTGGGTCTTATAATTCATATTCTCCAGCAGTGATCCTATTTTGAAGTGGTCGAGAAATGGCAACCTTGTTCTCTGTGTCTCTTACTAGGAGAGGGAGGGCCATGTCCTGCTGGTCATTACTGCCCCCAGGCCACCGTCCATCCTCTGCCCTGTCCACGTGGAACATTCTCTAACCTCACCAAATTAGTCTCCCAGGTCGCTTTGACTCATCACACTCACATGTCTCCATGGCTATGATTGATAGAGAAGTCTTTACCTTTGAATCTCCTCAAGGATGAAGTTTTGATTGAAACTGTAAACATTTGTTGTTTAGTGATTTTTATTTTTTTGTTGTGTGAATTGTGAAAATTAGTTTATGGATTAAACAAAAATGAACAACTGCATAATTCAAGATTGTTTTGTGCAGCATTATGAAGACCCAAAGTGTTCAATATTAAATTAATAAACAAGACATGCAATACATTATCATTAGAATATATACAAATAAAATATATATTCATGCATACCAATGCAACAACTTATCCCATAATTACAACGCCTTAACTAGCTCTGTCCTGTTTCTCTTGATTGACAAAGACTTATGAAATAAAACAATCATTTAAGGAAAAAAAAATCCTCAGAAAAAGAACATTTTGAAATAAAAACTGATGTCAAAGAAGCAGGATGACATAACATTTCATAATAATGAGCTGACTTCAAAAAATGTATTGGATTATTTGACAGTTTCTTATACATTGTCTGTATTTATTCATATGATTATTCATCTCATAATGTATAGATTATTTAATACTGAACACTCTGGGTCTCTGTACAGCATCATTTTGGACACTAGCCACTGCTACACCACCTCTATACAATATATTATATACAGCAGCTTTCAGTTTTGTTCAGTTCAGTCTTTCAGGCAGACAGTCAGTATCTACTCCCAAATCAATGTTGCAATGAGGCACTCTTTTTCAATTTTCTTACAGCCACTTTATCTGTCTTTCTTCCTCTCCTCCTTTTCCTTCCTCTCTGCCTCTCTTTGTCTCTCTCATTTCCCCTCTCAGGAGGATTGCCAGCCGTGTCTCCCTGGTTACTATTGCAATGCCGTGGGTCTCTCAGCACCTTCAGGAGAATGCTGGGAAAGCTTCTTCTGTCTAGGAGGTGCAGATCGTCCTGACCCTCCTTTGAGAGACAGCCGTGGAGGACCGTGCCCAAAAGGTGATCGGGTCTCTCAGCATAAGTTAGACATCTGTGTCTTAATTTGTTATGTGGACAAATGTGTCCAAGGCAACACAAAAAGGAAGAGCACATGGGTATAATGTAATCAGGTAGCCATTGTGTAGACAGTAAATAGCAGCCAAAAGCAATACCATGCATGGTATTGCAGGAAACACAAAAGCACATAATTAAGTTTAGAACTTACATAAGCCCAGAGACAGCTTACTGAACAGGTAAACAAAACACTCTTTCAAGTTAATAGGGCTAAACATAAGCAGCTGCTCTGTTGTTGACACTGGAAATCGAACCCTGTCCCCTGTGGATTGTATGTGTTTGTGTGCGTGTGCTTGAGTGTGCGTATCTCTTTCATGACTCTCGTCTTCACACAACTAGGTTATTACTGTTCTGAGGGCTCTGCGGCTCCTCAGCAGTGCCCCCTGGGAACCATCAGTACAGAAGATGGCCGAGCCAGCTGCAGTGTCTGTCCCCAGGGGTAAATTTGCTTATCACGGAGACACACAATCACTCTGTACCATAAACATATACACATTTGCGCATTTAAACACAGTGGATTATGCAAGAACTGTAAATATACATACAATACAATTTCCCTCTTACTTTGCACACACATATACACGCACAGACACAAGTACATCCACACATCACTGCCATCACCAGCAGCCAAGAAGTAAATTATTCCATCTTTGTTTTTGTCTGGATAGATTTTATTGTCCTCGCAGTAGCAACGGCTCTCTGTCAGAGAGTTATGAGTGTCCAGTGGGTCATTACTGTCCGTCCGGGACCTGGTCCAAACACCAGTACCCGTGTCCAGCTGGATCCATCAATCCGAACACTCGGATGGCAAAACCCCAGGACTGCTTGCCCTGCCCTCCAGGTCACACATCATTTACTGCTAATGATTATGAAATTCCTTAAGGTTATGTAGTTGACTCAGGGCTTAAAATGAACTTATTATATTAACAAAAAGTGCACTTCATACAACAGCTATTGTTAAAAACCAGGATCAAGAGGAGCATTATAATGATATACTGTATCCTAACTGGGATTCTGGTTTTCCATTTCACCCAGTTTCTCTATTTTTACAAAAAAGGTTCATTCTGTGCATCCTCTGGAATGGGTGTTGTATCAGGCCAGTGTGGTGCTGGGTATTACTGCCTCTCTGGGACTTCGTCCCCCACACCAGAGGATGGAGGGATGACAGGTGACAGGTGTCCTGAAGGTCATTACTGTCCCCAGGGTTCCTCTGCACCATTGCCCTGCCCCATAGGACGTTACAGCAACAAAACCAGGAACAGTCATCTCTCTGACTGCCTGCCTTGTCTTCCAGGTTGGCACTTATTTACCACAATTTTGTATTCACTTGTGTTTAATTATGTGTATTTAATCTGTCAGAGGGTAAAGTTCCCATTACATAACTTGATTTATCAGGGATACTCCCTTCACACAATATATGTGACTGCTTGCGACTGCTTAACAGTGTCCCTTTTGTTTTGCAGGCTTCTTGTGTGTCACCAGAGGGCTCCCTTTCCCTTCTCAAATCTGTCCAGCTGGCTTTTACTGTCCAAGTAGAGAAAACAGCAGCCTTCAAGCCTCAATACCCTGCTCACCTGGAAACATGTGCCCACCTGGAGCTCATAGACAGGTACCCTGCTTTCCAGGGACCTACCAGAATTTACCCGGGCAGGTAAGGAAGATGCAGATCTGTTATGTCCTGCAGTCACAAAGGCAAGGAACACCTACTATATAATGCTTTACAAGTGACCCCATAGTCACTGTGCTCCTGCCTTACACAGTAGATGACTTGATACAATGGATTCCTACATATTTGTCATAAACAGTGCTGTTAACTAACTGTATATGACCTGTAAAAATGGAATTTTTGTGCAGTGTGAGACTGTGTAATCTGCACATTCTGGAGGAAGTTATGGAGCTTTTATATCTAAAGCAGGAGTCTGACGTGTTTGTATCTGTTCATATTAGAGAACATATGTAGTCATAATTTTGTGTATGCACTGTGTAGCAAAAATTATATCCATGAATACTCCTCCACAGGCAGAGTGTGTTAAATGCCCAGCAGGATTTTACTGTGCTGGCTCAGTCGATGCTGACACTGGGCATGTGTCTGGGACTCACACTCCCATGCTGTGTCCTAAAGGACATTATTGCCCACCAGGTAGGATACAATAGTGCAGTCATTGCAACACATTCATGCATGACAAACATACAAAGTTATCAGACTCATTAGACAGAAGTATATGTGGGACACAAGTGATGTTGCTCACATAATTACACTGATTAATTAACTAATAATGTGTTGTATTGCATGGGATATGTTGTTGAATAGTGTTCTTGTTTCGTGTGTACTCCTGAACAAGTGGCTGTAACAGTAAATGGCTTTCTAATTATGCAAATGGCCATCACAGAGCGTAATCAAGATAAGGATGGTCTTCACAAACTGTTCTGTGATGTTTAGTCCTGGACCATCTGTAGATATTAAACGCTATTTATCTACAGGAACGCAGTCTGGTGTAGCATTCCCATGCCCAGCTGGTGCCTTTAGCAGGCAGATGGGGTTGTTCAATAAGTCGGGCTGTGAGCTCTGCCCTCCAGGGAGATACTGCCGTTCCTCTGGACTGGCTGCTCCCACTGGGGACTGCTCTCCTGGGTAAACACAGGCAAACTGAACACGTATTTCATCATGCTTACAGACAGACTATGAGAGATATGACATCCTGTTTCTGTTTAATTCTGTCTCCCTTGTCTATAATTAAACCTCCCTTATGCTCTGTCTCTCCCTCTGTCTTTCTCATCTATCACTTCCCACATCCCCCTCCCAAATCTTCTCTGTCCTCATCATCTCTCTGCCCATAGTTACCTCTGTATCCACGGTTCTGTTTCTGCCCAGCCAGAGGGAGGCCCAACAGGAGGCCCTTGCTCTGCAGGGTCCTACTGCCCTCAGGGTACCAGCTATATGGTTCCCTGCCCTGCAGGCACCTTCAGCTCCATAGATGGTGACATATAACAATGAATGATTAAACAGATACACCCTTGGTGACATTTGAACATAATAGGCTGTGTTAACGAAAGTTGTTGATGGTGTGAATCTTAGTAAATAAATGAGAAAAATTCCTACCCTTCTTCATCAGAAGGGTAGGATTTTTAATTAATTAAACATATAAGCTGTATTTTTGGTGTTCCAGGGGCAGTGTCTATAGAAGTATGTCAGCCATGTTTGTCAGGCCATTACTGTGCGGAGGTTGGCCTCTCTTCCCCATCTGGACCCTGCAACCCAGGCTTCTACTGCACAGAAGGATCCAAAACTGCTGCACCTTGGGGTAATATCACAGGTAACAAGATTCTTCTACTTGCGCTCAATGTAGCGTTAATAGAAGCACGGAAACATGCACAACGGGTTGTTTTAAAAATGGTATTTGTAATATACGGACTCAGGTAAATCTGTCATGAGGTTATAAAATGCTGTGCTGTTGACCATTTTTCCTCCTTAGTTATTATTTAACCTTTTCATGGATTTTGACTACATCAGCTGGAGAGGTCTCCACCGAACATTTACCAGTCCCCACTGCTTTCTCTTAGCAGTATATTCCTCTGTGGAATTAGAGAAAATGGCTCTGGCCTTTTAGTTCACTCACTAACCTAATGAGTAATGACATCCAATAAAGGTCTATTGTCTCAGTTACAGGAGATACCACGTCACCATCCCCACTTCCTGGTGTTTCAACCCCAGGTCAGTTCCATGGTGATGTATGTCCTGCCGGTCACTATTGTCCTAAAGGGAGTGAAAGGCCAAGCCCCTGTCCTCCAGGTACCAAACCAACATATCCAGAGAGGTCTGAAAGAATTTCTGTTGTAATGTATCATGAACCTGCTAAGTAGTAGTAGTAGTAGTAGTAGTAGTAGTAGTAGCAGAAGTATATAAGCCCCCAGTCATTTCCCCGAGAGAGTTATGTGTCCAACCTCCTGCTTTTTATTACATTGCTTCCAAAGGTAGTGTACAGTGCCATAAAGCCCCCAGAGGTACAGTATACTGGCTTAATGTATCCAGAACTTTAGAGGAGGTAGTAAAACCTAATGGGAGTCCAATAAAACTGTCATAATGGTCAGCTAGCTACTTAACCAAGTGAATAAATGGAGCCATCTACGGTGTGCACACAAGACACTGTTACATCATGCTATTTCCTTCTGTGTGTGTGTGTGTGTGTGTGACAAAGAAAAAGAACTAGAGGGAGTTATTTTTATTCTCATGATAATTTGTCTCCTCCATATAGGCACTTTCCTGGGGAGGTCTGGGGCTGAGTCTGAGGCAGACTGTGGAGCTTGTTACCCGGGTTTTTACTGCCCCTTGTGGGCTCAGACCTCTGCTGACCTCCTCTGTCCCCCCGGGTGGTTCTGTCCACCAGAATCAGTGTCTGGACATCAGCCAGGTACAATGTGCATCATCAGGGGTCAGCTCAGGTTTAACTACTGTAGTCTTTGCACTTCATCATTTTCTTTTTTTTTTCACTTAGTGTCTGATCTCATCGACCATGTCTGGTTTCCCAATATTTGGTTCAGTACACCAAGCTTCACTTACTGTAGTACTGTACTATACATCTTTAATTAGGGAATGGACAGAATACTATAGAGAAAAAATGGTTGTATTGAAAGTAGTGAGGTAAACTTTACTTGTAAATTATACATCAGGTTGCATGCCAATTAGCCAATAATGTATTCAATAACTTATCAGGTGGCACTTTTGTAGGAGTGGTTTTAACTGTAATAACTGCATACTTAACTTATTTTCCATGAGATGTTTACATTACCTGTCTTTCTACACCCTAAATTTAGTTATGGTGTAACTGTGTAGTAACCGGTGCTGTAACTAGTAGTGTGTAGCAGAACTCATCAATTACTTTACAAACCGTACATCTACATGTACCATGGAGATTATTTTATGCCTCAGATGGGGTTTTCTTCTCCTCCTCCTCCTGTGTTACATGTGCACCTAGAGTTTCTATGAAAGGCATCTTTGTCCCCTTTTCGCCTTTTATCAGGAAGACATTTTGCTAATTTGAGCATGAAATGGCCCAGAAGCTATAAATAGTTTCCAGCTCGTCGCTGTCAGAGTCAGGGCACCTGCTGCTGAGCCTGCTTTCTCTTCTCCTCGTCTCCCCCAGGATTTTCATACAGGACGAGTCACTCTCTTCTTCATTGCTTTGTTTGTGTGGTACCACACTGGGCATGGTGAAATACAGCAGCCATGCTTGCTTTCATGGATAATGCCCCCCTAAATGAACTTATGTGGATAAATCATAGTAGCACTACATTTCAAATGCAAATTACTCTTGTTTATTTTGTTAAAATGGAGATGAGAGTTTGAAAATTCTTGATTGCTTATCTGATTGTGTCACAGGATGCCAGTGCCCACCTGGCCATGCGTGCCCGCTTGGTAGTGCTGAGCCGGCCATCTGTAGCCCTGGCACTTTTCAGTCTTCATCTGGACAGTCTGCTTGTAACATCTGCCCACCAGGTTAAAAAAACACATCTGCACTCTCATGTTTATATACTATAAACTATACACAAAGAAACAAAGGTGAACTGGAGCATATTATGAAATGGGACACCTCACCTTGCCCAGGTTTTTACTGTATGGAAGGTTCATCTGTGCCATCTCCATGTCCAACGGGTGCTGTCGGTCCATCAGCTGGCAGGACGTCCCTCATCGACTGCTCCCCCTGCCCCTCTGGCTTCTTCTGTAACAGCACTGCTCTGGCAGAGCCGTCTGGACCCTGCAGCCCAGGTCTGACAGGCCCCTATCACCAAGGGAGAGGATGTCAGAGAATTGTGTTATAAAAGTGTCTTTTCCTCTCTTGTATGTGTGTTCTGTATTAAGCCACATTTATCCTTCAGTGTAAATGTTGCAATGTTCTCTGTGAGATATCTAACTACATTGTCTACCACAGGACATTTTTGTTCCCTGGGGTCCACTGAGCCTTCTCCCGTCTCCCAGCCTTACGGAGATGTTTGTCCCATGGGACACTTCTGTCCTCAGGGTAGTGGGTCACCCAAACCCTGTCCTGTTGGCAGCTTCCTCACAGAGCCTGGAGCTTCCTCTTCCTCTCACTGCCACCCCTGCCCACCGGGGAAATACTGCCTCAGTCCTGGAGCATCACAGCCCACAGGTGGGGGATTACACCAGGTTTCCCATTAGTCAACAACAGTCAGGCTTATCATTGCTCATTGAGTATTGAAGGCTTATTGTGTAAAATCCACAACATTTCCTATTTCAGCTGTACACTGCAACTAAGTATAGGTTCAGGAGTCATACACATCACATTATCTGAATCTAAATGAAACTTAATGGCTGATCATCAGGCTGAACTCCCATATAATTAGATGTGTATTCATTCCATTCCAATTTATAATACCTCCCGGTGGTAGGTCTGTGTTTTGCAGGTTTCTTTTGTTCCGGTGGTGCAGATAGCCCCACACCCCAAGCCACCCCCTCTTTGTTCAGCTGTCTTCATGAAATATTGGAGGTTTATACCACAAAGACAGACGCCGCCTCTTGGATGCACAATATGTCCTGCTTCGATAACTCCAGTAATTCTGGTAAAATATGGGTTTCTTCAGTTTGTAATAACACAATAAATGCTTCCTTTGAAAGGGCAGTACATCAATTTTTTTCAGGCTATTCAACCAGAGTGCAAAGCCTTACGTGCCTTGATAAATGTCCCACAAAGCAGTGGCTTTTCAGTTTGACCTTTCACTTAAGTATTCTACAATTAATTATTGCCTTACAGTGTTACATTGTAAAAAGATGTTGTTCCCTTGACAGTCAAAAGTGTTAAATTAGCATGTAGAGAGAGAGGAGAGGCTCCTCTTTGGTTTCCTGTCTGCAAGACAAAGATATTAACTTAGACATCTTTCATGTTTTATCTGCCATGTTCTATTATAGGGAGAGACGCGAGCTGGATCGAAGTGGTAATGGCGCCACGGGCAGATTCAGACCATACTGTGACTCACTCACCGCCATGTCTCAAGAGTCCACATTATGCATGTACCACCTACAGAGGAGATATATGCCCTAGGGGTGGGTAAATCCTGACAGTGAACTTGTGCACTCAGTGCAATACTTGTTCATCCCCTAAAGTGCAGATATGCACGTTATTTTCCTTGTTCATGACACGGTAGTCCCACTTAATATAATTGCTGTGACATATGACTGATTTTATCTGATCTGCCTAGTGTGTGCAGTATAGTCCAGCTTTAACACCACTTCATCTTGATTTTCTTTGGACTTTGTTTTTAAAAATAATGAATGGAATATGTTTCAATCAGGGCAAAACTATTTGGTTTTTGTTCATGCACAAATGGAGCCAAGATGTTGGTGGTTATCACATTAGAATTCCTCCTGCAGATGAAACTCAGTCTTGAAACTTCAAATTCCCCTAGTTGTAGACCTGAAAGTCTAAATGCTGGAGTTGGACTTCCCTCTTGAGGAGCTGAAGATGGTTGGGTAGTAGTGCGGATAAAATAGCTGCACTGAAATGAAACAGCCGATGTCAGACCAGCAAGGAACCGATTTAAATTCTTGCAGCAAAGTAATTACTGCCCCCTGGAAACCTTGAAAAAAATCTGGTGGGTTAACTGTAAATAGAAGAAGCAGAAAATAAGAGTGTGGGAATGGAAAGTTCAGACTTTGAGAAAATCCTCTATCTCTAGAGGGAGTGTGTGCATAAGACCAGTAGACCTCTTGATTGGACTTTTGCTCTCACTGAAGTTGATTTACTTCAGTGATACTTTGTGGCTATTTTTCAGGTTTCTATTGTCCACTGGGTTCTGCCTACCCCCACCCCTGTGAGGCTGGTTCGTACTGTAACCAAGCTGGTCTAGATGCCCCAGCAGGATCCTGTGCGGCAGGATACTACTGTCCTAGAGGCTCTTTAGACTCTCATACCACCTCTTGCCCTGCAGGGCATTACTGCCCACTTGGAACCCTTCTCCCTCTCCCCTGCCCTCTTGGAACAATAAAAAGTAAGATGTCACTCTTGTTATTTAGCTGTAGCTTCTAGATTCGATATAATCTTGCATATTGTTTGATTTTTGTGAACAATTTTATTATCAATAGAAAACTGCATGCTACCTGTTTTCTCTTCCTTTGAAAAGAGAGACAATTTAGGACAAGTCAGTAATCCCCTGCCCTTTTTGGTCATGAATTAATGATGAGTGAGTAATCAAACACAATACTAAACTGTGAATTACAACACCTAATCCTCTTTGTTGCACCAATTGTCAGTTTTTCTTGCTTATGTTCTTACATGAACCGGTGTCTATCTTTGCAGTTCAGTGATGCAGAGAAATATGAAAACTTGCATTGAAGCCTTTTTCTCCCCCTTGGGTGCCTATGAATAATTTCAGTCACAAAGTGGTTTAATCGTGTAACTGTATTCTTGTCTCGCGGCAGACAACCAGAATCCTATTAAAATGTGCTGTAGCTCCTTTGTATGGTTATGAATTAGAAACTGATGAGGGAATAGGTATGTACTTTTCATTTAATTAATATTGTTATCTATTTTAATGCTTTCATTACATTAACTTATGAAGTGATCAGTGATTTAATTTTGTATGTCAACAAATTCTGTGTATACAGTGATGTACAGATAAAACACAAAACAATGAAAAACATTCAAAAGTATATAAATGAATAAATTTATTTCTAATTGATGTATATTGTTTGCTATCAGGTTCCCTTGGTGGATCTACAGTTGAGGATTGCCAGCTGTGTCCTCCAGGTCATTACTGCCACCAGAGAGGCATAGCAGAGCCAAGTGGCCAGTGTGCAGAAGGCTACTACTGTCCTGAGGGACAAAGCTCTGAAAGACCACAGCAACATGTCTGCTCAGTGGGACATTATTGTGAGAAGGTCAGCCATGCAGTACAAGTCTTCAAGCTATTGTCAGTCATCATTGTTGAACATTGCATGTGATGCCTTCCTCCTTGGCCGTGTCTTTCATTCTGTCATGACAAATGCATTGCTGCATGCCATGAGTCAATTGTTTTCCTCCTGTTTGCTTGACAGTTTGTCCTGTGTTGTCTTTCTTGGTCTTCACTGTCGTTGCAACCATGATAATGCCTAACGATGCATGTTGTTCCCCAGATATAAAGTCTAATAAAATCACTAATGGTTGCTTTAGGGCAGTGTCAGACAGACAGCCTGCCTCCCAGGCAGCTACCAGCTCAGACAAAGCCAAGGCAGCTGTGAGACATGTCCTGCTGGTTTCTATTGTGAATATCAAGGTAAAACTGATGTGTTGACAAATCATTGAATGACAAAGCATTTAGCAGCAGGGGACGTAAATATAGTCGACATTAAGGTAATGGCTGTTTTTTGTAAGCAACCAAAATGAAAAATGTTCTTTTTTTTCATATGCACATCAGGAATGATCCTTCCACTTTCATGTGAGAAAGGATTTTATTGTCCTAGTGGATCAGCAAATCAGCATCCCTGTCCAGCAGGTACCTATGGAAACAGGACAGGGTTGGTTGAGGAACTGCAGTGCTCATTGTGCGACCCTGGGATGTACTGTAAAGGAACAGGTACAATACATCACAGTTTTTGACCCTTATTAGTTGCTTGTTCTCTATTTCTCACAGTTGACCATTTTGCAAATGGCTGCAGTTTAGATTTATAAGTGTAATCCAGAAACAATTAGAAGTAAATAGCTGCTCTGTTATTTGAGTGATAAAAATCTTGCTTGAATGATATTCCTTTTAAGGGAGGTCTTCCCCCAGTGGCCCATGTGCTGCAGGGTTTGTTTGTGTTGAAGGAGCCTCTGAACCTTCACCATCAGACAGTCTGACTGGATTCCCATGCCCTCCTGGTTTCTATTGCTCTGAGGGGACTTTTATACCAAGACCATGCCCCAAAGGAACATTCAGGTGGATATTGAGCAATATCTCTATGTACTTATTAATCTTTGTTTGAATTACATCTATAGGATTTGAGCCACTGTTGTTGTAGCTGGTGACTAAACGGTGTAGTCTAGGTATCCTGAACTAATATTGATTTTTTTTTTTAAAAAGTCAAATTAATAGATCTCACAAGTAGATATTTAGGCAAAGTCAGGTAATGATCCATGTCCAAGTTTTTGTTGGTGTCACTGCAACAATGTGTTTAAACAGGAGATATAATCTGATGTGTCATCCTTTTTAAAATTCTCTAAGGTGATGCAATACTCAGCAATTATTATCCAAACAGCATAGCACTCGACTTCTCTTGTAGTTTATTGTTATTTATATATTCACATCTTATGACAGTCAGCAAAGCAGGCTTGTGGATGAGTCTCAGTGTCGTAGCTGCAGTCCTGGTTTCTACTGCTCAGAGATTGGCCTCTCTGCAGTCTCTGGATCCTGCCTGCCTGGTAAGAAACAAGACTGAAAATTCAATTATGTTAGTGTGACACATTATCCCACTTTACATGAAGGTGTTGCTTTGCAAACATTTTATAAAAGTGTCTCTCCACAGGATTCTACTGTCTAGAGGGATCTCATACTGCTGCTCCAATGTCAAGTGTATCTGGAAGTGTTTGTCCAACAGGGCACTACTGTGCAGAGGGCAGCAGTGTACCCTCACCCTGCCCAGCTGGCTCTTACCAGAATGAGACTGGAGGAAAAGGCAAAGATGACTGCAAACCTTGTCCTCTTGGTAAACAAGAAGATTCTGTATAAAACTGTAAAATACTACTTTTTCTGTCACAATTTCTGTCTGTCGCTCGAGATGTTGCTGCCATTTAAATGTGGGGCAGCTGTGGCTCAGGGTCATCCACTAATCGGATGTCAAAGTGTCCTTGGGCAAGATACTGAACCCTAAATTGCTCCCGATGGCTATGCCATCGTTGTGTGTGAATGCATTAGATTCTCCTCCTGATGAGCAGGTTGCATGGTAGTCATCGGTGCTATCAGTATATCAATGTGTGTGTGAATGGGAGAATGTTGGCTTGCAGTGTAAAGCGCTTTGAGTGGTTGGAAGAAAGGCGCTATATGAGTGCAGTCCATTTACCATTTAAATGTCTTTGCCAGGCTGGTTCCAGGATTTATCCGGCCAGAAAGAGTGTAACCCTTGTCCTCCTGGGTACCACTGCCAGTCCCCCAGTCCCAGCCCCACCAGGGGGAGCTCCACTGGACTCTCCAGCCCTCTGCCCTGCCCAGCTGGCTACATCTGTCCTAGGGAGAGTCCAGACAGTCAGCCTCTCCCATGCCCTAAAGGCACATACAACCCCAGCCCGGGTCTCACCACCACAGGTGAAAAGCGAGAACCTTTGTGAAAAAAGGGAACAAGTGGAATAATAAACCCTCTTTGAAAAAAGTATAATTTGGAGACTGGATATGAAAGTAAATTACTTGACTATGCAAATATTTTGTGGTGTACTCTCGAGGCCTTTAGGATGTTATTGATTATTCAAATAAAATTTTCCTTCAGACAAGATTAAAAAAATCTGCAGTCAAGGTAAGCACTTTTCTACAATAAAATAAACCAGGTTCAAGGCCTGTGAACCAAATTTTGTTTTTCTTGAAATGATCTTCCTCAATTTTTGTTTGATTCAAGAAACTGACACTTCCATCTGTGTGCAGTTGTTTCGGAGACATGTTGATGGATCTCACCTAGCAGGTGGCTTGTTTTGCTGTTAGGACTGAAGTCAAAGCTGTCACTCTCTTTGTTTACAGGTGAGTGCCTAGTGTGTCCAGCAGGTCTGTTCTGTGGGTCTGATGGTTTGATTGAGCCGTCTGGATCGTGTGCTGCTGGGTTTCTTTGCCTGATGGGTGCCACGGTTCCCAACCCAACTGACAACAGAACTGGATCTCTCTGTCCCCCAGGGGTTTTCTGCCAACAGGGGGTTATAGCAGGTAAACAGAATGAAAGACAGCTAGGTTTCCATGTTTTAATGCTTTCCATGTTTTAATGCTGATTTAATGGGTTATAAAGATAATCTCTTATATTTAAATGCATTTTTCCCCTTGTGTGTTTTAGGTGATTGTTGGGCAGGGTTTTATTGTGACTGGGGCTCTAGCAGAGCAGACCAGGCTCTGTGCCCAGCTGGTTTCTTCTGCCCCAGTGGAGCACCAGTCCCCATGCCCTGTCCTGCAGGGACATTTAGCTCTGGAGCAGGCAACACACACCAGGACAACTGCACCACCTGTACCCCTGGATACTACTGTCAAGGTGAGTCCAAAAGTTTTCTTCAGCACGAAGAGCAAGGGTGTTTTTCCACCACGAAATCCATGCAGGATAGAGAGGAAAGAGGAAGAAGAGAATACAATTTATCTTCCAGTAGTAGTCACCATAGATTATCATTCAGTGCAGCCACAAGACATGTTTTTCATGAGTTGATTTTTAAGCTATGATTATAGACACACCAAAAGGATACGAATCTTTGGCTAGCTAGCTGCTGATTATATCATATGCTGTCTTTTTAAAGAAAGCAATGGATTCATACCCATTCCATGAGGGATACTCAATGTCATTCAGGGGAGCACTCAGTTTTATTAATTGAAGCAGATATTATACAATACATCTTTAGGGAAAAGGGTACAACTGATCTGACAACTGATCTGACAGTGTCAAAGTGTCCTTCATAATACAGCTGTATCTTTTCAAAGTCTAAGAAGGTTTCGTCAGATATGTCAGTCTTTTATTCATTCTCTCTGATGTGATTCAGTTGAAGGCACTGTACAGCCCGCACTGTGTCCCTTTGGATACTACTGTCCTCCAGGACTGACACTAGGACTGGAGTTCCCTTGCCCACCTGGGACTGTGCAGAACCAGCTCGGAGCCTCAAGTCCTGATACCTGCCTGCCCTGCCCTGCTGGTATAGAAAGGATAAACCCCTAATTAAATAAAAAAAATACTTGTTCACAGTTAAGTGAATGTGTTTCAAATTTGATGATGATGAGTTTTATTTTGTTGGTATTTCTGGCAGGAATGTTCTGCTCTCAATCTGGTCTATCGCAGCCCACAGGACTCTGCGAGGCAGGATACTACTGTCCAGCTGGATCAACCAGCCCTAACTCTACTGAGTATCAGGTGTTGTTGTTGTTCTCTTTTGTCTCTGTAGGTCCATAACCTTGTGATGTTGGTCAGTAAGTAGTTGGCCAGTCAGCCCTTGCCCCCAAAGAATGATTCTTACTGATATTGGTGACCTTTTGACCTTTCATGTCAATTCACAATTCATGTCAAAATATTCTTATGCCCACAAGAAAGACCAAAGACTCCTCATTACCTTTCTTCCAACAACACCATCAAGTGGAACTTTGTACACAAGCTATCAAAAAACCACATTTCCTGGAAATTTGTTGTGGTTATTAATGGTGCCTTGGCAATGAATTGCTTTTCCTCTAGCACCACCATCAAACTTAAATTTCCACTGGTACACAAAAAATATCAGACTCTAACTGTGTTTACCATGAATTTCACTGAACTGATTTCTGCTCCCCATTTTGGTCACCCCATAAGCTTTCCTCAATATCCCCCTGAGGGGAAAAAATTTCAGCACAACATACTGCATAATCAAATAGAAGACTGCCATATTGCTGAGCATTTTTATACTATGATAAATGATAATAAATGAAATTGTAATAAATGGGAGTAAATTGCTATAGTTTAACAACCACATGACCCTTCCAAATCACATTTTAAGTCCAACTACTTATAAGGCTTTAACAATAGGAAAATCATTATTTTAACTTTCATCAAGCACCTTTGTATTGCAGGATGTAATATTTTAGCTTTAGACTTGACCATATTCGACTTTAAGTCTTGTTACTACATGCAAGCAATGCATGCTTTACCATGCATGCATCCTTAGGACATTATGCATCAAAGCATATAAATAAACACTGTCATTTTGTGTGTTATGACACTGACTGCATTAGGGTTTTTATTTTTTATTTCTATCTCAGGCAAATTCTACCAGAAACCATCTTTGCCCCTCTGGCTACTATTGCCCCTCCGGCACTGGCTATCCACTCCCTTGCCCCACAGGCTCTCTCTCCATCTTCCAAGGACTGAAGGGGCTAGAGGAATGCCCACCCTGCCCCCATGGACTGTTTTGTGACAGACCTGCAATAGCTGAGCTCTCAGATGCTCTCCCATGTCATGCTGGGTAATCACCTTTGCTCTTTTGGCTTTTCAGTTTAAAACCTCTCCACTCTGTCTGAGAGTAGAGAGACATACTGTTCTTTTGTCCTTGATGGATATTATTCAGACAGTTCACTTGACTAGCTGCCTTTGACCTAGACAGGAGGTGGTCATGAAAATAGTTTTGCTTTGAAATTGTTTTTCTTCTTTCTTAAAAATAAAATAATTTTATTATTTCTCTGTCTCTCCCCTACCTTTTCTGTTTCTCACCTTCTGCCTTTATTTTAAGATTTGTGCAAAAGATTTATACATAGATTCAAGGGACCATTCCATTATGTCAGCAGGATATCCGGTGTTCAAAAATCAATTGCAAGCCAGTATACTCACAAACAACTGAATCAGACAGATAATTGAGGCAAGCAGACAGTCTTTACCTGAGCGTCTGTTGAGTCTCAGCAGGAGAGGGAGCAGTGTTCTTCAGCAGGACAAAATTCACACACTTTGGTAAAAGCTGCATTTTGGTCGTAAAGTATGCTCTGCAGTGAATACTTAAACAGATAAAACCCACTTTAAAGTGGCTGTAGCAGTGTGTGTGTGTGTGTGTCAAGGTTACAGAATCTGAGTTTATTTTTTATTCCATCCTTGAGGTATAAATAGGATCTATGATCTGAGTTGACTACAGAATTAGACTTCAGTGAAATTAAAAAGTCATAAAACAAGTTCTATTTTATTTGACACTAATCACCACCAGATATCAAAGCATTTACATTAATTTGGAAACACTATTCTTTACAACTTATGATGCTTGCTTCTGAAACTAATTTCAACATATGTCATTTCAATTTTCAGTACCTGCATTCTTGGGACTATTTATCACAGATTTCTGGTTAGACATTATTTTAATTACATTGATTGAACAATGTGAACTGCCCTGAATTCAAATGTACTAGTTTCAATGTATCAATACAACAGTGACTGTAAACAGAAATGCTGCTCATTGAAAATCTGCCTTTTTAATAAACATTCCATAGCCATGCTCTACTTGAGAACACTACCTACCATTGTAAAACTAATAATTCTAATAACCTTCATCATTGAAATTTGAAGTGGCCTTGATTGACACTGAATACTTTCATTAAAATGTTTTCTCAAACTTCTCCAAAAGATGATATTTTCTCACTGACAGATTGTGGGATCTTACTAATGGCAACTTGAAGCAATATTTGTGATATGAAGTTTGTTTTTCCTGTTTATGCCTACAGGTACGTTTGCCTGGGTGGCAGCTCCAGTCCCACCCCATCTGATGGTTCCCATGGCTACCTCTGCCCCGCTGGCCATAGCTGTCCTGTTGGCTCAGCAAGTGAAGTTCCCTGTGAGCCTGGCACTTACAGTCCAGCCCCTGGAGCAGCCCACTGCATAATATGCCCCAGAGGGACCATGTGTTCCTCGTCAGCCACTAAAGAGCCCTCGATCTGCCCAGCTGGTGAGGATGGTGATAATAATCTTCAAGTATAAATCAGATCATTACTGCAAGTCTACACAACTCTAAACTACATAACAGCAGTACTGTCCAGTGGGAAAATTCCTAATGTTGCTACATTAATAATAAACTAATATTTGATAACTGTTATGATCTCTTTCTAGGTCATTTTTGTCCTGCTGGGACAGCCCTGCCTCAACCCTGCCCTGTAGGGACTCTAAGTAATCAGACAGGAGCACACTCCCTCTCTGTGTGCACAGCCTGTCCCTCTGGAGTGTACTGTAGCTCATATGGAGCATCAACACCACAAGGTGCACAGATACAATAGAGATGTTTAGTGATATGACTTTTGTCTTATAACAAAACGTATGCACCTGTATGCTGGTTAAACAATTTAATAACAGATAAGCAAATTGATGAGGAAATTTATAGGGTTTGTGTGTTTTTGTCTAGGTTTATGTTTGCAGGGTTATTTCTGCCAAGGTGAAGCAATAGGGCCAACACCGCAGAGCTCTGACAACTTCCCCAGGAATGGGCCTTGTCCTGTGGGCCACTATTGTCCAGCAGGTTGCCTCTCCCCAATTCCTTGTCCTCTTGGCAGTATCCGCAACACCACTGGTACTCATAATGTTTACACACATTATGAAATAATGTTTTTTCTATTAGATACCATGTCTTGGCTTTTGAAATAGATTCTAATATCATGCCATTTTCTCTTCTGTGAGAAACAGCTTTCTGTCACTGTCACTTTATCTCCTCACTGGTATCTGTTGTTCTTCTTTCATAGGAGGTGTGTCGATGGAAAGCTGCTCTGCCTGTCCTGCAGGTCATTACTGTTCTACTGAAGGTCTGGCCAACCCCAGTGGGCCCTGTGCTGCTGGTTTCTACTGCCCTTTTGACTTCTCTTCAACCATTCCATATGCCTTCCTCTGTCCCAAGGTAAGGCTATTCATGTACTCTTTAATTCTTTCTATCTGTGTTCCCTGTCTTCCACTGAATTCCCTTCCCTGTCCTTCACATATCCATTGTTGTTATTGTCTACCTAACAGTATCTCTAAGCTATCTTAGAGAAGCTTGTGCCACGTTGATTATCATTAATGTCCTGCTGCATTGAATGCCACCCCTCAGTTGCACTTTGGTCATTTCCATTCTCTCCTAGGGCCACTACTGTCCAGAAGGCTCTGCCCTAGCCCTGCCTTGTCCAACAGGAGAGTATCAGCCAAACCTGGGCTCAGATAGCTGCATTCCCTGCCGACCTGGATTCTACTGTGAGGAGGCCATAATAGGAGAGCCATGGCCCTGCCCACCACACTCATTCTGCCCTGCAGGTATGCTATGTACAATTTTGACTACAGAGGATGACAACTTTAATTTAATTTCCATGTATGTATAATCTTATAAACCATCACAAAGAAAACAAAAAAGACACAAAACTCCCTTTCAGATTTGTGTTTTAGTCCAAAATAAAACAAAAAAAAAAATTGTACTTAATGGCACTTATTGCCATTGTGGTAATTACTATGTAATAAATCATGCAGCCTGTCTCTGTTCTTCTGCATCTTTTGTCAGGCACCATGGTGCCTCAGCCATGTCCTAATGGGACATATACTCATCCAAACCAGGGAGGGCTACAGGAAGAGAGAGAGTGTTTACCCTGCCCCCCAGGGAACTTCTGCAGGTAAAGAGCGCTGGTTCACTGGAAGCATCACAGCTTATTTGCATGCAAGCATGAGCACGCAAATGTGCACTTGTCTCACATACTGTACAATACACCCAGACACACACACACACACACACACACACACACACACACACACACACACACACACACACAGATATGTATATAGACATACTGTACAGTTAGGCACATGCACATCCTGTGCTCATGCATACATGCTCAAAGGCAAACACGCTCTCTGCTTTGATTATACTCACAATTAGCAGAAGGAGGGAATACTGTATATCATGCTTCGGGAGTCATGGTTCACTGAACAGCCAAATTAACACCTTAATATGGATGAATATAATGAATTTGGATATGACTATGGGAGGTTAAAATGGTAGAAATTATGTAATTATCAAGCTGTTTATCTAATGAAGTGTGCAATCTAGTGTCTTCAGAAATATTCTTGCCCATGCTTGTGTGTGTTTGTGTGTATGCAATGAATTTTGTGGTTTTATGGATAAACTAACCTAGTGTATATTTTCCAAAGAGCTGGTAGGATCCAGGGTGTGTGTGCTGCAGGGTATCTTTGTTTTTCTGGGAGTGCAGATTTAACCCCGCAGGGACCAATGTCTGACTTGACCCAGTGTCAGTGGGGCATGCAGTGTGCTGGACCATGTCCACCAGGTACAATGCATCAATTCTTAAAAACAAACAAACAAACAAACAAATAACCTAAATGCTAGCAACAATTGATATTCAGTTTATCCACAGTGTTGTTCTCAGATGACCTTTGAGATTAGTTATCTCAAACTTATAAGTATAGTCAGACAGTCAGTTTATCATTTAACTCTTTAAAGTTAATTGTAAAAACCTAAGCATTTTTTTATTCTAGGTTTTTACTGTCCTGAAGGCACAGAGGAGGCTGTGCCGTGTCCTACAAACAGTGTCAGAAGCTCCCCAGGAGGTGCCAACCTACAGGACTGCTTACTGTGCCCACCTCAGCATTGGTGTAAACCTGGTACAGACTGATAACAGTCTTAATGTTTGAGTGTTTTGAAGTATTTTTGTAGCTAATGCAGTCAGGTTTACAGAATTACAGTGCAGGATAATCTTTTAAACATTATGAAGTCTCCTTTTTGTGGACAAATTGGGTTTGAGAAATGATGGAAAGCAATGCCTGAGTTTGTGACATTGATTTAGACAATTAAAACTTAGCAGAAAGGGCATTGCGTAGTTTTGGAATTCTTACAGTGAAAGTCTCATTTTGTCTTTGGTGAGCAGTTTTTCAATCCTGATGCTTTGTACAGAGCATACTGCCTGCTTTCTATCGTACCATGTAGTTGATTACAGTCTTGTGTGTAAACTGATTAGATGTCAGCATGATCTGGGACTAAAAACCACTGGCTGACAGCCAGGTGAGCCCTGAAAATGATGACTAAGGCTGGGATCATGAAGTGTTTACCGGTCAGAAATATTGCCAGGGGCAAGTGCTTGATGAGCCTTAAAAGTAATCAATAAAATATTGAAATCTTGAAATCAACTCCTCAAACGGAAAGCAAGGAGTGTAACAAATGTGCACTGAAACAATCTTCACATAAAAATATGAAACTGTTTTTTTCCCCTCATAATATTTCAGCATTTTGTTTGTTTGTTTGCAGGAGATGCAGTCCTTCATCTGTGTCCTGCTGGTCATTACTGTGATGGTTTACCTGGCAGCAGCTCTAATGGAGAGACAGGACCCAGGCCATGTCCTCTGTACACCTACCGAGCTTCCCCTGGCGCAGGCAGCAAGAGTGACTGCCTGCCCTGTCCTCCTGGTTCTCACTGTAATAGCACAGGTCTGACACACTGCAGCTCACACCATAGACCACAACCTACTAATTTAAAAGGTTAATTAAAATTACATATGCAAATGTAACAGATTCCTTAAATTACAGGTGATATTTTCTCTTTTCTTTCTGCTATATCTTGTAATGAATTGTAAAATAGTTACACCTTAGTATGCCTCTCTTGAGTGGGTTTGAATTCACATTTGGAAGGACAGTTCAATGCAGTTTGCCTTTCTAGGTTGTATTAATTTCACTAGGCATGCACACCTTTATACTTGTGCCTGAGCCTTTAGCTGAGATAAGAGTGGAGAAGGTATAATGTGATTGAAGGCCTTGAATTTAAAACATACCTGGGGTGACAGTTATGACTGAGGGGTGGATTTACAAAGGAAAAACTTATTTTAATCTCCCTCACAAATGCTTAATGTTTGAAATTGAAACCATATTGTTACTTTATCTGCTGGATGATGTGCAGCAGATGGTCTCCTCCCTCTCCTCTCTCTGATTCTTTGTATTCATACATGAAAGCTTCGTAAATAATGAGTAGCAAAGAACTTCACTTGTGTCTGAGTCATTTTGATAAGTTTAATGGTTCAGGTGTTTGTTACTTCATTGAGGGTCCCACTCAATTTGATAATTTCTTATGCAAAGATGAAATTAATTTATTTAAATTATGGTTTCACTGTGTGAAGTAATATGTTTTCTACATTTTTTATTTTTATTTTCCAGGGCTTACAGACTACTCCAACCATCCTTGCCCACCTGGTTATTGGTGCAGTGGGTCTGGACCCCCTTTTCTCTGCCCACCAGGCACCAAGAGGTCCCTTCCTGGAGCTGCTGCACCTAGCCAATGTGAGCCCTGTGCAGGGGGAACCTTCTGTCCAGATCCTTGGGCTACAGGAAAGCCCAATGTGGAGGGGATACCCTGCAGGGCCTCTTATCATTGTCCCATGGGTAGGTTTATCCACACAGTTTATAATATTACCATATATCTGTAAAATCTGTATGTGATGGCATGGAATATTTTATTTTAATAATAAATATAGTGATTTTAATTTAATATGAGTTTTTGCTTATAATTCAGGTGCAGTCACAGAGAGGCTGTGCAGAGCTGGCTCATACTGTGGACCTCTGACTGCTGAACCTCAAGTCTGTCCTGAAGGTTACATTTGTCCAGAGGGATCCCATTCCTACAACACCCCCGAACAACTGTGAGTGCATTCAAATGGTCCGGCATTCTAAAACATGGCACATAAGGAAGACTGTCTGTAGGACTGACATGGAAATGAGAGGCTTTAACCGTTGAAATGATAATAGCTTAATGGATTTGGACTGATTCTGCAAGGTGGGGGTTAAAGTTTTATAAATAACTTTGTTACCATGCTCCACAGCTGTCCATTTCCCTACTACTGCCCAGCCAACAGCTCTGCCATGAAGTCCTGTGAAGGGGGCTCCATGCCTGTCAACACCAGTGGGCTCAGAGGATCCAAAAACAGCTGCTGTAGTGTGTGTGAGGGTGGCACCTATCACCTCTACCTCTCCCCTATCCCACAATGCCTTCCATGCCCACCAGGATACTATTGTCCCACAGGTACTTTACATGCAAAGAAAGGAATTACTCACCACCACAAATCATTCCTGATCTCAATTCATGTTTAAATTATGTATTATTTCATGCCTAACTCGAAATTAAGTGTAAATTGATTTTAATTGAACAGGTACAAACCACTACAAGAGTAATCCTTGCCCTCTTGGGTATGTCTGTCCGATGGGATCCACCCAAGAGATACCATGCCCCCCTGGCTCTTTTGGTAACCTCACTAATACTGAGAAAATCGAGGACTGTCACCCATGTCCAGTTGGCACCTTCAACCACCTGCCTGCCCAGAAGGCCTGCTTTCCCTGTGGCAGCTCCTCCACCTCACCTGCAGGTTTTACCCTTTCAGATGTTCCTCAGATCACATAAAATGCTTTTATCTGAACATTATTATGTTCATTTTTTTATCAAATTTGTCCTGCGTCTCATTTGTTTCCACAGGTTCTTCTTCTTGTACCTGTATTGGAAAGAACCGTGCATTCCAGCACTCAGATGGTTCATGTTTGTGCAGAACTGGTTTTATCTTCTATGACGAACTGGATTTCAAAAGCTCTACATCTGACAGTGAATTGGACTGCCAGCCTGAGGTTAGCATTAGGCCTGAAGTCAGCAATAATTTTGTTTTTATTTCTTTTTTAATCTAATTTTCCCATATTTAGACAGTGAATTTGTAATTTCTTCCTTTCAAAGATTTTATGGAAATACAGTAAATGTGTTCTTGTGCAACTGTATAGACTGAAAATATTATACTCCTTCAAAGTCAACTTTGAATGTGATGCTGTATTGCAGCCAACTCTCAAGTGTCTGTTTTGGTGCTTTTCCACAGCACATGAACATAACCCTTGCCTAACAGTGTCGCCCTACACAAATGAAATCTCTGTAAAAAAGACTGCCTCCAATGTCTGTGAGATGGGGAAAATACTCTAGTGGATCAAACATGAATGATGTAATGACCAGTAAGGTCTGTTTGTTTGAAGTCCTTTAGATGTGTATGTGTGTGTGTGTATTTGTGTGTGTTTCAGGTGAACAGACGGTGTGCCACAGGACAGGTACGACTGGCAGCATCCAGAGAATGTGTGTCCCCATCTCTCCACTCCTGTAATATCACCTGCGGACCGCATGGAGGAACTCTGGATGTGGAGATGGGCATGTGAATCTCACTAATATTTTTCAATTCAATTTGCTCCTTTACAATGGCCTGCAACATCCATGACTTTAAAAAAAATATTGCTGCAAACCACATTTGAATTAAAGGCTTACTATGCAGGATTTTCCTAAAAAAACAAAACAATTTACAGACTCATACAAAATAATCCCTCTCAATCATCAGTTATGACCCACTGGAAGTGCATGTTCAGGACAATTCTGGGCGTCAAACTTTGGGCAGTTGGTATGTAGCCCCCAGCCAATAACAGAACGCAGGGTGTGAGGTCAGGACTTGTAGCATAGCGACCAGGTTACATTGCTGTCTCTCTCTTCTGCTCTCTGTCTGTGTCCGTTTGACTGAGGGGGGGCTGAGCTCCACACAATCACAGACACGCATGTAGAACAGAGAGGCCATAGCAGACAGGATGAAGCGTGTGCTTCAGCTGCATTCACATCAAATTTGGCAATGCAGCATCTTCCTGCAAGGTTGTGTGGAGGTGTGTAGGTTTATTTGTCCTTTAGAACATAGCCACCGTGAAACAATCAGAAAATAATGTTTTTTTAAATCCGATTCACTGCTTTGTTCTTGCTACCACCGCTCTCTCTCTCTGTCTCTCTCTCTCTCTCTCTCTGTCTCTCTCTCTCTCTCTCTCGCTTGCGCTCTCAGCTCTCTCTGGTGTCATTGAGCTGGGGAGGAAGGGCCAACTTTGAATGTTGTGTTTACAAACAGCAACCGACAAATTCTGCATAGTATTCCTTTAAAGGTATGAAGTGATTTAAGTGACAAATAATCTGATATACTGTCTTTTTGTCTTTCGCCTTATCTGCTTAATCCTGATGCCCCAGCTGCCAGTGTCTGCGATATGTGTCTGCTGAGGAACTTTGCAACACTTCCTGCCTTTCCAGAGTGCCTCATCTCTCTGCCCAGCTCTCCCCAGATGGACACCTGCTGCTCAGCGTCAAAGAAAGAGACAGCGTGGTGTGGGCCAGGGTGAGGGAGAGGTGGCAGGGCCATTGAAAATCTGATATTGCAGCAGTTTTTATTTACATCACAATTATTGATTAATTACACTAAACCTGTATATGAATTAGGATTTTTTGAGGCGGCTACTACCAGACACATATAAGCACAAATACAACATTAGTATTTAGCTGATGCAGCCTGGAGACTTCTCAGACTGTGGAGTCCAAGCTAGATCGATTATTTGTCGGAAAGCTTGGTGTAGCATTTATCAGAATTTTGCAGTCTCAGCAGGATACCTGGAAAAATGTTGCAGCTGCAGATTTGGTGATACCATGGCATTATGGCCATAGGAAAGTGTTAAATAATGAACTCTTCTCTCCATGCAAGAATAAATTCAACAAGATAGCCTCTTGGTCTTCATCATTTATGGATGTGGATGTTTTGTGTGTGTGCATTTGAGTGGGTCTAGTTAAATTGAATTTTACCCTTGGGGGTTTGTTTACCTTATGGGAGAGGATTTTTGTGCTTTGTGACTTTGATTTGGCTACACAGTAGAAATTAAGCTGTCTGATTTAGAGATGCTTAGTGCCCCTAACTTTTATAACTTTTTTTAAACTTTTTTTTAACATTATCTGCTCTATAAATTATTTTGTGTATATATTTTGTATTATTATATATGTAGTCTACATGTTTAGCGATGGTAATGCATAAATGCATAAAGTATAATTATTCAAAACAGACATTGAATACACAGATACAAATACAGAAATATGCCAAAGTTCTTCCTCTGTTTTTGGTTCTCCAAAATGGTGCAAACACTTCAGCTCAGTAACCATATGCAAGATGATGCCCTGTCAGATTTATTATAGAAAGCAACTCATAATTAGATATTGATATCTCATCATTTTATTCCTTGAATTTATGTAGCATGCTGTGGTATAGTGCTGCAGTAGCAGTTCTCATTGGGCTTGTTTGTGTTTGTTTCCAGACTGTAATGGATGTTTTAGGACCAGATATCCATGCGAATAATATTGGGAAGATCCATTTGGTCCAGTTTGACTCTGAAGGAGTGTTTGGCTGGATTCCGACACAAAAAGAGATTATTAATCAGCTTCTCTCAGGTGACTAGACTTGATTAATTTTCTTTTCCTAATGTCTCAGATCAAACCATGTGATTTCTGCATGCAGTATTATTATATTGGGAAATAGTTGAACATCTAAATTGGTCGTCTAATCTCCAAGCATTTTAATTTGACACTGACCTCTACTCAGAACCAATTGAACTCCTAAATACAAGACCCCGGAAGAGGAGAGACACAGATGAAGAAGATGATGATTATGACTTAGCTGTCCTTCCTCGTATCCCAAACCCTGTCGCCTGTCTGTCCTCTGGTGACATGCTCATTTTCCATCTCACCATCAACCACACGGGTACTCACTCTATTTTCATTTAATGTTGGTTTTATCATAACAGTATGAGTTATATTTCTTTTGAATCTTTAAATCTTTCTCTAAATCTATTTATACCCCAAAGATCGCCATCTCAGCCACTTTCCAGTGTATCAGAAAGACCATCTGTTTAACAGTAACCCCAGCTGGGACTTTGGTGCCTTCAGACGTCTGCAGATACTCATGAAGCAGACAAACTTCAACTCCACAAGGTAGTGCACAGATAATATTGCAGGTAGAGCTTCAATTTTTCATTATTTGGAATCCTATTTTCTGACCATAACCTCTTTATCCTCACATCTCCCTTTCTCAGATTTGCCCATGTGTTTTCAGAAACAGGGAAGTATGTGTTTGTGGACAATGCTGTTCCAGAGTGGAGTATGGTGGTCGTTGTGAGTGAGGAGGGGACAGAGTGTGACCCTCGGGCCGCTGTCTTTCAGCCCATGACCCCAGCACAGCTGGTCAAGTATGGGATTGTCAAGCAGCACCGACTCAACCTTCTACCAGATTGGGGACTAATTGCAGGTGGGTATTTTTGTTGTTTATTCACAATTTTGTCATACAGGAGTATGACAGTGATGAATTAGCCCTTGGTATTTTATAATGACACAATGGTAACCGTACGTAGGGATCCTGAGTGTGCTGCTGGTGGTAGTTGTGGTTGTGACCACCACAGTGCTGGTTCTACGGCCCGGCAAAGCAAAGCTTGTGTCCCAGTGGAGGACAAAGCCCAAGTGGCGCAACCTTGGGGAGCCCTTCTGTCCAGTGGAGTGTGTTTGCAGTGGAGAAAGGTGTGTTGCCTTGGCAAAAGAGGTGATTTATTTTATTCATGTGTCAGGATGGTAATGGTGGGTGTCCTGGTAGCACATACCATGTCCCTTTTCTCTCATTATCATAACGTCACATAACGTGTAAATGTATGGATTTATAAAAATAACACGGTTTGCATCTGTGTTTCAGCCTAGTTGTCCCAAACTTAGATGGCCTCCTTGGCAGAAGGGGTGTAGGAGAGGGAGCAGAGGCCGAAGAGCCTGCTGTTTCAAAGGGAGGTAAGATCACTATTTGTGATGATGTGCTTTAGCTTTACCCAAATCCTCTTGAAAATGTTGTATCGGTAATGATGTAAGGAAATTGTGGTGGAATCGGTGGGTGTGGTGGAATGCATACTCAGATAGCAAAATTGCTGTGGCCCAGATCCAGCCCACACCTGACACTTTCAGCACTTTCTTTCGGCCCACATACCGCTTGGAATGATGGCACTTAGGCGGTCCGCTCCTGTTTCCCAGATCTAGGCCACAAGCAAGCCGTATGTCAACCAAGAACAAACCAGATAAACCAGAACTGGCCCACATCCAGAATACACATACCTGAGAGGACCGCATCTTTACCCACATTTGATTTGGGATATTTGGGCCATATTTGCCATTTCATATGTGGGCCATTTCAGGCTGACATTCATTTTGTGTGGGCTAGAAGATGGCCAGCAGTGCCACATTATTGTCTGAAGTGGCTCACCTCCGTAGGCTATCTGTGTAATGAATTTGTGGCCAGTTAAATGATTTTGTGAATTGTTTTCTGGCATACGCTGAAATTACCACCACTGGATGTGTCTGTCTACAAGATACATCACCTATCAAATATGGAGTATACACTATTTGGAATTTTTAAACTAAGGTCTACTAAAGCCAGCCTGATGAGCAATGATCTTTCTTAATTATTCTGCAACCATGTTTTGGTTCAATCTAATGAATAAAACTCTTCTAAATCTTTTTATTTTCTGCGCCACTTCAGTAACCTAATCATAAACCAATCTTTGAAAAAACAAAACATAACAAAAAAAAGAAACACTTAAGCTCTGTCTGGTGGTTGAAATGTTTGAAATGACTATAAGGTAGAACTGGATTTAGTGTTTCTCACTTACTGCTTATTGTATTATTCATGCAACTTGATAAGGCGTTTAAATGTCCATTGGCCTAGCTATTATGAAACCATCACGCATGACCTGGTAGCAGTTAACAGCCTATTCCCCATTTGATTGATGATAGAGAAAATAATGGCTAATATCACACTCTAATGACTTATGCTGTTATCTCTAGCTCTCTAGTTAGCCTCTGCAATCTTAATTCAAGTACTTATCATCCATTGCATGCTCCATCCTGGAATGGCTAAAAAGCTAGAGAGACTCTGCTGCATTATTATGGAGCCTTTGATTTCAAGGTGCAGTCAGTCATCATGATAGCGTCTCCTCAGTTCTTAAAAAAACAAAAAAACAACAGTTGGTCATATAAAAATATAGGATGCATGACAAGACTTAAACTATAGTCGTCTGCTGGACTTTTGTTCAGATGTGATGTTTTCCTTCATATCTCATCATTTATTGGTGACATTTCCTGGTCCTACCTAGGAGGCGTGTTGGGGCGCTGTGATTTAGAGGAGTTCAATGTGAAAACTCTGTACGACAAACTAGAGGATCAGAACCTCCACATAGCCTCACAACTGGCCCGACACCGCAAAGACACACAGGAGTTCTACAGAAACATTTGCCAACAGACTGAAACGTTCAAGGTGAGATTTACTGCATTGACAAAATATGACAACGTCCAATGACTTTTCTGTTTGGTAGAAAATGAAAAAAAAAACCCAATGTGAAATTGTGTATTTTCTTTCAGAATGTCTTTGAGAATATGGATCATAAAAAACTGAGTCTTCTTAAAGAGCTGCTAGTCCATAATTCTATGAGGGATGAACCATCAAATGGCAGTGCGAGAGAGAGAGATACACAAGGTAAAACTGAATGATGATCACATAGAGAGACTGATGTTTTCAAAGAAATGCCCAGGGAACAAAGAAGACAAATGTCCATGGCTCTGTCTGGAGGTAACAAAATCCGTGTACCAGCACCTCTAAAGCTCAAACAAGATGTAATGTGTGAATTGGTGAGCTTAAGATGTCCTCGGAGGTGGATTGTATTACCTTTGGCCTTTTCCCCCTGCTTCCAGTCTTTATGCTTAACTAAGCTAACCAGGTGTTGGCTGTAGCTTCAACATGAGCATGGCATCAATCTTCTCATATAACTCTCAGCAAGAAAGCGAATGAGCGTATTTCCCAAAATGAGGAACTATTCCTCTTAACAATATTGTCACATTTTACGGCTAAATTAAAGCTAACACAGAAGAACTATCAGAGCACATTGTTTGAATTTAAAGTATTTTTTTGTTGCCATGTTTTTAGAGGCTGGAGCCTATGTCACATCCTTCCATTTTACTCTTATCTGTTGTATGAATGGGACTGACCACACCATCACCCAGCTGAGGCATCTATAGCATTACTGGGAGCTGTTCTCAGGTCAGTGGAAGCTCTTTTATGCAGGCTGACAGGAGATGCTTGGCAGAACCAGGATTTGCCTAGTCCCCCATACTGCCATACTGCTCCTCCTGATGCCAGGGAATGTGAGCCACAAGCTGGATACACCCAAATCGGTGACACCAACATGTGTTACACACAGGTATTATAGTTGTCTTTGTTCTGTTTGTAACATATCTTGGAATAATCAAGTGAAGAATAATTTCCTCTTTCAAATTTATATCCCCAGTTTTCATCGATGAATATGACCAAAGCAGAAGCTCTTCCCCATGAGCCAAGTAAGGAACAAATCTACACAAGGGTTTCATTGCATTTCTGAGAATATTAGGAGGTTACAAAGTGTCACTCATATGTTAATTTTCTCTACCCTAGTCCATCTACAGAGCACAGCCCCTTGTCTAAGTGATTATGACCTGTCCAAGTTGGTCAGCATATCTCCTTTATTCAGGACCCTGCAAGAGATCCAGCTGTCTTTGCATAACCTCACCGCAGGTGATCCTAGTCAACAGCTCAACAATGGTACAGATGCGCCATAAAAAGCTTCAGTATTTAGTCCTCAATTAAAGATCTCAGAAATAGATAGTGAACTGGATGAATGTAACACCTAATTATGCTAGATATGATGCCTAAATAAAGTATTTTCTATCTGTTCTCACAGTTCTAGGGCATTCGGCCCAGGAGAACCATGATGTCCAACTTATCCCAACTGCACTAGACAAACTCTCGCCTCAACACTCCGCCATTTTCCTGTTTGGTTGCCAGGTGATGCAGCTGCTTGCAAACTGCCCCTTGTTCCCCTCTGTGCTTCTGCTACTGGCCAAATCTATCCCTGTTTCATCATCTTCCTCTAATGAAGGTCTGCTGGCACATTGCTTAGGGGACTTTTATTTTGATGCGACCAATCAAATCCTTTATCTGTCAGAGGCCAAGCTTCAGCACGTGGGACATTTTATCGCTACCATTCTGCAGTCCATGGCCCACATAGCATCAGGTAATCAGAATGAGAGCCCTGGATCCCAATATTGTGTGCTGGTTTTGCAACAGTCATATATAATACAATATAATGGCTCTAACAATCATCTTTGAAAGCACTAAGTATGTAATCTTCTTTGGAAACAATATATAGATTTTTTTTTTAAATCCAGGATCCAAACCCCAGAGCTTTATGCAAGCTCTCCATGAGGCCATTTCAGCTCTAAGCCTTCAACTGTTCAACTTTTCTTTCAAATGGATCACAGCAGAGGTGTGTAAGTGCTATTTGAATGAATCCCCAGACTGCACAAGTTGCTATGGATAACATTTTAGATCTCTTTTTACAGTCAAAACTCGATGCATCAGACGGGCAACAGGGTGCGTTAGTTGAGGAATTTCTCAACATTAGAGTTCCCACTGAGGCGCAGTTCACTGAGCATCTACTAGCCAGCAGGTTGGTGAGAAAGAATAAACCTACTACAGAGTGTAGTATTCAACTTTTAGCAAAATAATGCAATGAACTTTTCTCCTTGTCTCCCCATCTAGGTTTGAGAAATACAAATACTTCAAGTTAGAGCAGCTCATCTCGAACATCAAACCGAGTTCAACTGAGGACACAGAGAAAGGTAAGACATATTTCACGTATGATGTTATCATATCAGGTTAAGTAATATGCAAAAGCTTGACAATAATTACTGTAAAATACAAAAAAAACATTAGTTGACAAAAAAAAGGAAAAATAAATCTTAATTCTAGGTCTACTCACTATCTTTTTCTGCAGCACATTTTTTGTCAAACTTCTGTTTCCAAGATCAAGAATGAAGTATTACACTCAACCAGAGAACAAGTTAATTATCAGTATCAACAGTAACAAGAGTATAAGAGGTCTGATAATAGTTGATGACTTTGGCAGTTGAGCAAAAATATAGTAGTGGTAACAGCCATACATTAACAAAAAACAACAGTGGCTAAAATCACAATTTATCATCACTTAGAAGTCTGATAAATAACATACATAAACCTCAGTCCTCAAATGTGAACTCAGATCTGAATCACAATCGACACAATCTTTATGTTATTAGTCTTTAGTCCATTAGTCAGATATTTACAGGGTTCAACGTTAATGCTTTTTTTTCACTTTCCCGCTCAGGTAGGTGGGTCAGAAATCTACTTGCTCGAAGTCAATTTTTACTTGCCCCTATACAAATTGTTTTATCTGTGAGCAGTTATCAAATAACAACAAAGACTAAAGCTAATTGTCATCTTTAATCTTTAAGTACATGAAACAAGCCAAGGACACAGAGTTTCATAGATGCAAAGCAACAAACATTCTTGCATATTGAAAATGGTATGACCACCCCTTATATTTCATTGAACACTAAACTCTTTTGATAAGCCAGTTTCTTTCAATAATGTAATAGATTACCTAACGCGATGGCTCATACATTTTTAGACTCATTTCTTCCACTCCAATCTTCTTGATTTCCCTCTTTAATATTTTTCATTCTCAAGAGTATTTATAGCAGTGAACAATTACATGCTCCTCTGATTCCTCTATTTGACAGTGCTCACATAATCCTGTGGGATGTTTGTTTCATGCATAACACTATTAGCCTACTCAATTCTTGATTGGCCAACGGCGCATCCCAATATTCTCCGATGTGTACTAGGGAAGGGAGCTATGTTGCGTGCCAGAGAACTGGAACATAATTTATGATATGAGGATGATTAAAAAAATGATTGAAACATTTTTTATTTTATTATTTATTTTTACCTTTTTTTTAACCACTTGCCTGATTGGGCAAGTGAGTTGCTAGATTTACAAGCCCGATGTGGCATTTTATTTGCCCCGGGCATTTAGCAAGCTTTACTGTTGAACCATGATTCATGGTCTTCATTGTCAATAAACAAAGATGCATCAACTGGTGATGATCAATGGAATATTTATAAAGTTCTGACTTGCTATCTTCTTTCCTTTTTTGTCTTATATGAGATGGGTGTAATGCTTTCAAAACATACATTTGGTTTTAGATCCATTGATCCATAATAGAACTAGCAAATAATCTTGTTAAACTCATGAAGTTCTCATATTCCACAATGATAATGAACCCATACAAACAAATAAACAAAGTGAATTGCGGTTTTAAATGGAAATCAAACAACGAGTGAAGTCAATTTTCACTTCCTTCATCACCTAAAGAGCTTTTGTTCCAGAAGAATAGTCCAATATCCTCCAAACACAGTTCATGATGTCCATGACAGCATGCCAGTGAGCACTTAGGCTGTTCTGAAGGGAATAAGTGGTTGTTCTACCGCTAGATATGCAATAATCATATACTGTAATTATTAAGTGTGTCAATTGTGTCTTCCCCGTTAATACAGATTCTATTAAAACAATTACCTAAAATCAATTTTTTAATTCTCGAGAATCAAAAGTCTCATGTTTAATCTCTGCAGGGCTACCACCAAAAGGGACTCCGATGCAGGTATCTCTCAATTACAAATTACAAGTCTTCTTAATTTCTGGGAGAATAGTCATTGTCTTCAGAGCTACACTGCCGTACAAGTTACTTCATGGTTTCCTCTGTTCCAGATGTCCTGTATAGAGGAAGAAATAGACCGTATGAATGAGTCTTTCTTGCAGCTGAGTGTGCAGCTACAGAAGAGAGCTCACATGAGCACGTGGCAAAAGGAGAGAGAGAACAGTGCTGGCAACCATTCTGCGGTAATTAGCTTGATCTCAGTATAATAATATTATATCAACATGCTGATATATTTTGTTTGACATTCTCGCTTCTCATTTTTATAGTATTTCACACATATAAATGACATATTACATTGATAAATCAAGTTGATTAGTGATAAATCATTACAATGTACTTGATGTTCATGCTCATTTTCTCCTATTCAGCTGTGACTTAAGAGAAAAATGTGTGAATATGTATGCATGAATAAGATGCGTGCCTGCATTTGCATATTTGCATCATTGTGTGTGTATGTGTTTGACTGTGTGCATGAATTCACTGATGTCTTTTCCCACACATCATCTACAATATATGCGATCTATCCTATTGCAGGGGGCAACTCCGACAAGCATGCCATGCCTGAGTCGCAATGGAACAATCCTGCTGGAACTGAAGAGACGCTATGTATCACAGCGCCTCAATGAGCTCCAAATCACGTTAGGCCAGATCCGACAGTGCCAGCAGCATGACGACAAGTCAAAAGACAGGACAAGAGGCCATACACAAACAGACAGCAACACCACTCAGCGGGGGCACAGCGAGCATTATCCTGGCGTAGATGGCTGCAGTCCCTCTGAGGGCCAGCGGCAGGACAGTATTCCAGCCAGCCAGAGTCACGGCCAACAAACAGCAGAGAGCAGAGGTCTTGGTAGCTATAAACCTGAGAGTCATATTTCTGACCAGCAGAGGAGTGATACTGTCCAGACCCCCAACCTTGACACATTACTTGACTGCCAGATGCAAAAGAGCCAAGATCTGCTGCATCTCAGTGTCCCTCGAACAGAGGAACTAAATAGTCAGATTACAATTGAAAATACAACTGGACATACCGATATTGATGCCATGTGGGGGGCTACTGATCTGAATATGGATAAATGAAGATGAGAAGTGTGTTGTTTTATTTGCTTCTCTCACCATTATTTCTCAGTCACCTGCCTTTTTTATGTGCTTTCTATTTTTAATCGCTGTTTGTTATGTGTGAATGCATTGTCAGGATTGCTACTCAATTTCATTGTACTCGGTGCAATAACAATAAAGGAATGCAATTGTATTGTATTATATTCTATTCTATTACATCCTAAAATATATTGTCTTGTTTGTTGAATGACGTGAGTGACCTCCGTCTTATTTTGCACCAGCTTTAAAACAATACTCAGCTATGTTCTTTTTAATTATCTGTGATCGTGGACAGAAATAATTTCTGGCAACAAGCAGCAGTGTGACACAATCTGTCATCTTGTCCAAATAGTTTCTCAGTCAGGAGTTAATACCGGCTTCCAAGACAGGCTCTGTTCATTACCACATTCTAATTGAGACAATAAACTTCAGCTGGATGAACAAAAGGTGACACTTGTGCTTCTGTGTTGGTTTCCGATCATAACAACCTCTCCCTTGTGTAAAGGTGATGACCGTCTTGTCTTCATGAATATAACTGCAATAATTCTTTCCGCCTTTCTCTGTCTCACACAAATTCAGGTTTTCTTTCTACTTTAAGCTCCTTTCATCAATGAGTTTTCTCTACAATCAACATGCATCAAATGAAACTAAAAGTAGCAATCCAAACTTAAAAGCTTGTTGGACTTGCTCCAGTAGAGAAGTATATTCTGTAGGACTGCTGCTTTCTTCTGGTTCGATGGTTTATTGGCACACAGGGTTCTGGCTCTTATAATAGAAAGTGAGTATTCCTACAGGGGGCTGTGAGCCAAATCAGAAGGTCAGATGGAACAAGTCTTCACTTACTATCAGTGTTAGCTTAGAGCTCTGTGCCAAGTCCCCCTGGGTTGAATCTGACTTTGCCCTGTAGCTCTGTGTCTGAGTGTGTGTTTGTGCGTGTGAGTGTGTGTTTGTGTGTGTGTGAGGGGGTGGGGTTCAGTGGCTCCCTGAGATTATATGCCTTATCATTTAGATTGGCTGCTATGTGCCACTGATCTGGCGTGTATGTCTGCATCACTGTGGGACATTGTATCATGTAACTCCATGCTGTGCTGCTCTGGAGCTGTGTGCGTGCGTGTGTGTGTGTGTGTGTGTGTGTGTGTGTAAATCTTTGTGTGATGATCTGCAGTGGTACAACATTATGCTTGCTCTAGTTGTTTAGATCAACACATGGGTTATTTTTAGGAAGACTGTCTTTGTGTGTTCTATGTATGTGAGTATATGTGTGTACATATGTATATGCAAATGCATAGAGTTGTGCGTGATCTCCAGTTTGTTTTGATGCCTGTAACATCTTTCCATCTTTCCACAACATGGAAACAGCCTAGTTTAATCTCTCTTATAGCTCATACTTTCAGTATCTTGTTTTGAAATATAAATATATATCTCTGAATAGTGGCAGATGTCATGTGATATTTTTTGTATTGTAATTCAAATATCCTGTGATTATAAATTCCAAAAAAAGATTATGAGTGGTGGAAGCAGTACTCAGATCTTTTACTTAAGTAACAGTAGCAATACAACAGTGTAAAAATTATCCAATCATCCGCAAAATGTACCTAAAGTATCAGAAGTAAACATATTTTTTGAACAGATAAACAAAGTGACATGTCATATATTAAATTACTGGATTTTTTATTTACTATAAGCTGGGGACAATTTTACCTGCGTCATATACTGTTGGGCAGTTTATTCTGTAATAAAATGATAATATATGTATTATATATTATAATGTATATGATATAAATAAAACATAAAATGAGAACATTTAAGTAAAGAACATGTACCTTAAAACTCTACTTAAGTACATGACAGCGGGATTGTAGAGGACAGGAAATATAGACACAGTCGACCCACAAAAGGATCAGGAATATATATGATATCTGTTAGAGAGATCAGTAAAGTCCTGCTTATAGTCCGAATTACAACACTGAGAGGTTTTTATACCAGGCTGCACACGAGATTTACATCTCAATTTCCAACATGTTTCATCCATGGCAGTCTGCTGTAATCATGTTATAATCTTGAAATCCTTCCAAATCCCTAGAAATCTGCTCTCTGCAGTACATCCTCGAGGGGCCTTAAACATACGCACACAGATACATACATGAGCAAACACATATTTTCTCTAACCTACTTATTTATACACTCAGTCACTCCATTTACTCGCTTCCTAATAAACTGCTGGTTTATGCAGTGCCTTGACTACATTTTTCCTCAGGAAACTGTCCTCATGATGTTCTACCAATTTATAATTGGTGCTGTCTTTGGGATAAGTTTGCCCACAAATACCTCAAAATGTGCTGTATTCATCACATGCATTGTACCCTTTGGTGAAAGCCTTTAGACCTGAACTCAGGGCAACAAATTATTTATTCAGCCTTTTCTTTGAAATGCTCTGCTTTTTGTAGAAAGTAAGTCAAACACATTGGATGCCTTGGAAAGAAAGAGCTAGGGTTTGAAGCTTCCCGTTATCTTCCTGAGTCTGTGGGCTGTCGCTAAGCAGGCCTCCTGTTGTCACCATGGCACTGCATTACTGTTGCTATGGTTTCCTTATCCACAGGATGTGGTTCAACCAGGCCTGCCATATTTAGTCTGCTTCTGAGAGTCCCAGCCTATTGCTGATGCTGACAGCAACACAAGAGTAAACTCAATTGCCCCTTTGTTGTTCTTTTTACATTCAAATCTGCATCAGCAACTCTAATCTTACTGCAAAAACCTGTTGATTCACTGTTTCAACTGTTTTCAGTGTTTTATAGCTCTAATACAGTATGCCATCGAAGCACACTCATGTTGCTGTTTACAGATACACACTAAAAAGAAATTTTAAATGGTAACATGCAGATTTAAAACTGAATAACTATGATGAAATTCTTAAACCCTTGATTCCTATTCTCCTCTGGAGTAATCCTCTCTTCAGATACAATAGCTGCTAGATTAAATAGTGTGATGTCACAGTGAGATTACTGTGGCTCTTGGGGGCTTGAGGATGCTTTATCTCTGGTTCATCTCAATCTTTGTTTTTCTTTGTTGGCAGATAATAACATCAAACACCACAGCAATCCTGACTTCTTGATGGGTGTCTCAGAAACATTTGGGGCAAAAAGAAAAAAATAACTCCCACTGTTTTTCTCATGGTTATATGTAGATAATGATGACAACGCTAATCAACTTACTTTGAAAAATTGGAGAGCATGACTTCACTCAAATTTAGAAGCCAAGTAAGCGAAAAGTAATACAAATCAAACAGATAAAACATTTCAGCATGTAATCATTAAAAGGTTTCTTTGTAAAGAAACACAGTCCTTTCACAGCCATTTTCATACAGAAGGAATACAAATAGATTAAAGCAGGTAATAGATTTATGTGTGTATATATATATATATATATATATATATAGCTCTCTGCCCTCAATCTGTTGATGTTGATGTTGACATTCACCGGATGCACTTCAGGTCTATAGAACAGAGAACAGAAAAAAGCTAAATACACACTCTAAATTCAGTCTGTTTCATCACTTACTACATCATAGTCACATTTTTCAGTCTCTACAAAGGAGTCAAAACACTGCAATTTTCAGTAAGTGAAAACAGTGATATAATTACACTGTTCGACAGGCACTTCAGCCCTCTCTGGTGCAGATTGTGCTTGTGTGATGGGCAGGAATGAGGTTTACTTGAACCAGTGAATCATTGTAACTGAATTGGTTAAAGTAAGATTTCCTCCTCACCCTTTATGTCTAGCAATGTTTACCCTTTAAAATAATATAAATTGGAATAAGAGAGAGAGCAAAGAAAGACAAGTGTTACTGCAGCACAATCATGCAGCATGGAAGGGTTTGTACCCAAATATAGACAGAATATCACAGAAAAGGTCAGGCCCTTTTAAGGCTGAATGTCAGAGGACAGAAGATCATTAGATTATTGAGTTGTATCCTGCACATTATATCATCAGCTTAATTTCTGCAAAGATATAGAATAGTCTGTGTATGTGGTATCAAAATATGGATCCAGGCTATGAATTAATACTAGTCTGTGCTTTTATGTGTGGATACATGTAGATATGCATGCATACTGTGCGCAGTATATGCATTTATTCCTGCAGCTATACTGTTGTCGGCCTGTGGCTACAAGATTTGCTCTCAACACTGGCTCTATTTGTTGTTTTGGAACTTAGATGACATAGTTAGGACTTGAGAAGTAGGAAGAATGTAAGTACTGATCTTTATCAAATGAAATGTCCTTAGAAAGAGCACTGCTAGCAGCTGCTACACAGGGTTATATAACACATGACAGCTACAGTATTGTCTCATTGTTCTTAACTAGATAAAGATAAAACTGTTTTGCCTTAGAGTTTGGTTTCTATATGTAGATATGGTGTAATTAAGGGCGTTGTGTTTGTTTAGCTCCTCAGCCTGCAGTCAAAAGAAGAGCAAATGCAAACAGGCACAAAAGGCTTGCAGGATGAGTTGGTCAGGCCTACCCAAATGACAACAATATGGTCATGCACATTGTAGTGTAGGAGGGAGTTACTCACGCATGCGTATCAAAGCCTCTGCTTCTGCCAGCGCTGTGACTGCTGAAAAACAAAGGCAGTGAGCCGCGGCAGCGATATGTCATCAGTCATCCTTAATTGAGGAAATAGACTTCAAACTATCAAAAGTGTTATTCTTTGAGGGCTGAAATAATAGTATCGTTAGCGTTGCTTTTTGCTGTTTGTGTGTGGACAAGACTCCAGATCTCGCAACAGTAAGTGGCAAAATCGGCTTTTGAGAATCCACAGGTTCCTCCTCTTCGCTTTTTTTTTCTTCATCGCCTGTGTATCTGGATGGATCTCGACTGAATGACAACAGTTGTGTGCGAGGAATTGTTGTACCACTCTGGGTGTCAGCCACATATGACGGACTCTTTTATTTCACCGAGTGGAGGGAATAATGAAGTTATAGGTCAGATAGACGATGAATGAGTCAGGGGGTTGTTGGAAGACCCAGATTTATAGATGAGCACGTAAAAATTCACGACCTCGTTTCAGCCGCTTTTTTTAAACACCTTTTTTAGTTTGACATCCTGCCTTTTAGTCGACAGTGGGGTTTTGATTTTCAGCCGTGAAGAGGGAAGTTACCTGCGCGCTCATCTGCCGAGGAGAGGCGCTGTCCGTGGTCCTGAAGTTATCTCAAAAACTCCTGATATCTTACTCCTGGCCTTGTGTGTGTGAAGACAACTTGAGGGTTTCTCCACAAAGCAACGTTTAGAAGGACACTGTCCACAAGTAGCTCCAGAAAGAGCTGAATATGCTAACTCAAACCACAGTTCATCTGCAAACTTTGGTACTTTTGATTTTGGTCGGTAAGTATAACTGTGCCAGATGTTAAAAAAATGTCGTTTCATTGTGAATTTTGCATGTGTTATACCAGATTTTTCTCGGTTGGATAAATTAGTAATCACGGGCCTTGATGATGGTTTGTGAACCTTCCAACTGGCTGTGAACTCCGTTTCAAATTAGTCCCATTGATGTCTGCACAGTGCCACACAGCTCAGTGGTGTCAGCATTTAAATGAAATAAATTGATCCAATGAACAGAGAACACTAGGGGCAAGCTTCCCCCCTTTCTATCCCCTTTCTCTGTGCTTCTCCACATGTCTCCCTGACTCTCTGTTTGTCTCCCTCTTTCTCAGCCCACTCTACATGTGTTCCTATGAGCCCTCAGGAAAAAAAAAAAAAAAAAAAAGATGAGATGGAATCGATGTTGTCACTGTCTGCCCAGGGGGGGCTTTGGGTTATATAAGAGTACTGGACCCAATGCTGCAACAGTCACACAAAGACATCCATCCATATGGCGAGCTCACTGAGATGACTGCCTCACTTCACTTTACAAGAAATCCTGTCTTTGTGTATATAATCCCCTGGATTCTTTCCCTACATGCTCTCATCCACTTCCTTTCCTCCTTACATTATTGTTTTCCATAATGGATTTAAATATATATTAACCCTCTCTCATCTTCCTGCTTGCCCACAATACCTTGCTTTCCTCCTCCTACACTACACACAGTTGCTGCACCCAACACTCTCTCCCTCCATTTATTCCTCCCTCTGCCAGCTAATGCTAATGGGCAGAGGCCATCATTAGTGCTTACTGGCCTGGATGATCTTCAGTTTGCTATCAGTGTTGTGACTCAAGTCTCTCTCAGTGCTCACGGAGCTGTATAATTGAATTTATGTCTTTTTAACGCTTACTGAGTTTTGTGTTTGACTCAACATTGGATTCAATGTAACTACAGAATGAAAGAGCTGATGACCTCAATAAGGAAGACTGGGCCATGAGTTTATTACTGTGGATAAAAACTGTGCCTTTCACAGCAGTGTGTGTGATTTTATTCTCACAGTCACTGTATAAGAACTGAAAGTGGTGTCACCAACCATGGCAGTTTGTGCTTATACACTAAAAAAAAGATGCAATATTTGCATGGGATTTGTACATGATGAATTATAGCTGCTTCTTTAAGCACTTGTACTTCGAAATGCTCTTGCATTTACTGTCGGTTCAAACTTCAGCTCAGTAAAGTGTAATTTTGAGTTTCTTGCAAAAAATCAAAAGAAAAAGTACTATTGCATGGTGTAGGCAGCGAACAAGCATATAAACTTGCAGCGTAGACTTTATTTCATACATTTCCTTATAAAATAAAGTTTGCACTGCATAACTGTCAAACTTCTCCTGCCTATTCGTAAGTTTTATACTTGTTCACTGTCTGCAGTTTGAGCACCCCTCCATGCAGTTTTGAACATGTTATCTACACAATGGACTACGGTTGCATAGTGTTTATACTTCCATGATCTTTTCTATTTTCAATATGTTATTACTGATAAACTAAACATGTCAGTTAAACTTCGACACTTTGACTGAGCTTTCATCATTTTAGCTGCTGAACTGAATGTGTGTAACATTTCCATGCACCTGCAGTCCACCTGAGCCAGCCAGTATGTGTCGATGTCCCATCGGGGACAGAAGCTGTCCTGGGGAAAACCATGAAGTTGACCTGCATCTCCTGTATGAAGAGGGAGGAGGTCAAAGCAAAGACACGTGTGGATTGGTACTACATGAAACATCACGAAAAGAAAGAAAATAGCACCACAAATCCCAAATTCCATGTAGGTTGCTACTACATTATTGAGTAGTTAATGTGATGTGACACGTCCTATGTGTATTCATACCAAATAGTGTTGACTTTCTATATAATTTATGCATGCCTTTCCTCTCTCCTAGATATACAAGTATGAAGGTGACAGTCCAGTAGCGTTAGATGGACCACTTAGTGGGCGTCTGACCTGGAATGGGAGCCAGGACTTGCAAGATGTCTCCATTAGTATCATTAACGTCACCTTTAACGACAGTGGTCTCTATGAGTGCCACGTGCTCCGCGAGTTTGAGTTTGACTTCTTCACTCCCTCTGTCTCCATCTTGAAGAACATCACGTTGAGGGTGAAACAGGAAGGTGCGGCTTATAGCTTTTCCACTTTCTTCCATGTTGTTGTGCACTGTTCTGTGCCACGTTTGGCCAAGTGCTTGGTTGCCATATCAGTACAGCTCAGTGTTGAGTACAGCTGTGATTCTGTGCTGAGAGATGTCAGTTTAGCAGGGTTATTCTAGAGCTGCACACAAGGTTATTCAGATCTCAGACTTGTGTTTGCTGTTAAGTGCTTCTCAGGCGGTGACATGCCTCTGTGAGGTTACCAAAAATAGACATCATTCCAAAGAGATGCACAACTCAAATCTGACACTGAAGCTTTTTTTGCCATTAGGATAATATATTGCATCACACATTTGTTTCATTTCGACATTTTAAAAATTAAAAATGCAAGCAATGTTTTTACAGCCCCAGAGCAAATGTATAATTCATATTGGCCTTAATATAAATTTAAACTCTAATACAGCCAGTAGTGGTCCAACAGTGTCTCAACAGGAGTGGTTTCACTGCAAAATATCTCAAATATCTACCCAGCATTAGTATGCATACAATATATTTTCCCTGTAGGCCTTAGAACTCACAATCACTCAATCATTAGAACTTCTCGATATTAACCAATATTCTCAAAACAGAGGTACATTTTATTACAGGAAGTTGCACTACAGATGCAGGACAGCATTGCTGATCATGTCACTGGTAAATTGCTTATATTTTAACATTGAGCTGATTGAATGGCTCAGCTATTATTTTAAAGAAAACACTAGAAACACTAGTCTGTACTGACTTCTCTGTATTGCGTGTTCTCTTTGTGCTGTGCATGCCCCTCCTTCAGTGTCGCATTAAGTGTTTATGAGACCACTCTAAATGGGTTTTGCATTTTACTGTATATTTCCAACTCGTTGATTTTGCTAAGTGATGCATCAGTGTGAAGGCAGTCTGCCACTAACAACACCACTTTCCTTCTCTCCCCTTTGTTGTGACTCTGTACTGACTGAAGAGGAATAATTGTGTGTTTTGTTTTGTCTGTCTTTATTGTCCATCAAAGCTTTCTTCTGTTGTCAGTGAAGGGGTTAATTCAAACCAACTACTTTGCTATCTTTTATGAGGGGTAATGTATTCTGCTTCCTGAATGCTTGGCTTGCTGAATGTGTCATTTTCCACCTTGATCGAATATACAATATGACATGTATATTTGGAAAGACTTAACTCTCCCCATTTCCTTTAACTTAACATTATTCCAATCTGCTTGCACGTGGTATATAGTTCACTATCAGAGGCATATAGAGATAGGCCAGTTTGTATCCCAGTGTTTGGTTTGTGTCTGGAAAAAGAGGAGTGCAGTTTGGATGTGATTATCCTCCAAAGTGCAACTTTAAAAATATACTACAATTTGATCTTTTATACATACCTAAAAGGCTCTCCTTCACATCTCATACTACTGTGGTATCAAATTTCACAAAGCCGTCAGCCAGAGTACTTTACCTTATAACTGGGTATCATGTTACAGTAATGATGTTCATGGCAGTAGAATAGATTAGCTCATAGCAAAAAGATCTGCGCTTTCCCATGTAAGGGATTATATTACACTAATAGCCTCTATTTGCAGAGACTGCCGATTCAAATCAGTGAAAGCTGTCAACTGTCTGGTCAGCAGGCTTTCTGGAATTTGGTACACTCACTGACACAGTGGTTCACAGTGGCTCATAGAGATCTAGAGATTATAGGAATTAAATATAAGGTAATGAGATAAAGCGCGGATTGTAATTTTGTATATTATTACATTAAACCAAATGTTGACCTAAAATATGAGGTAATCACATCTCTGAGCTTAAAATCTGAGTCATGCCCTGAGAACCACTGTGACTTTGCATATCCATCTTATTTCATGTTTAAAGGTACCTTGTGGAGTTTTTGACCACTAGTAGCGCTATGGAGTGATGTTTTTACAAGTGGGACACTGTTTTGTTTGTATCGCAGGCAGTGTGATTCACGTCCTGATGTCAGTTTCATACTATCTCACAGATCAACAGTTGGTGGGGGTAATGCACCAACAAACATAGAAGATTAAGACTGCTTGCTAGCAAACATAGATGCAAACAATGCATGATTTAAGCATTAAACAAAGTCTTTTATGAGGAACGAAATGCATTCAAAATGTCATGGATAAAACAGTGTGTTTTGGTGAGAATCACTGAATATAAACATAACTTTTGATAATTTATAAGAAAACTCCGCAGGCAACCTTTGACTCCCCAGGCTCTATTATCACTGTACCACAGGTATGGTCATAATGTTCTGTACACAACACAGTTCATGCATCATTTAAAAGTGCAACCTATACGAACAGGATGCAGACCGAAAAACATGACTTTACTTTGCAATTCAGCTGCACAATAATAATTATTATATATAAAGTACTGAGCTGGAATGTTGTTATTCAGTGAAATGAAAGTGCTTTTGAGTATACTATAGAAATATCACCTTCTTTATTTACGACTGATTGTGGGTCAGCAGTGTCGCACGTGTACAAGTTTAGCATACTTTCTAAAACATGAATGAAGGAGTCTCTCCTGCTCTAACACAAAAACATTCAGATGAAGGATGTGTGCTGAATAATCCACATCCCCTGCTTTTGTGCTCCACAGCCAGTGACGACACCACAGCAATCTACTCTGAGATAATGATGTATGTGCTGCTGGTGTTCTTGACCTTCTGGCTGCTGATAGAGATGGTCTACTGCTACAGGAAGATCTCCAAGTCTGATGAGCAGGTGCAGGATACAGCGTGAGTCTCACACAGAGATAAATGTATTGTAATGCAGAGACAGACACAAACATGGATAAGTTTGAGGGGGGGGGGGGGGGTACAACCTGAAACAACTTAGTGAAACACTGTGTCTTGAAAACAAACCTGCTGTCAGTATGTCCAGATACATATTTATGCTAACTTTCTCTTTTCCATGATTCATAACACAGAAAATCTGTGTGTTCATATTATGAGTCATCACGACTGTACACTCTGTGTCACATAAGTAAAAATGTTACCCCTCTATGCATGAGTTTTTGGTGATTACATAAATAGTCATTTAAAACATGTTGGAAAAAACGATTTTCGAAGCAATCAAGAGGCAGAGAGAGTAAGACAGAGAGGAAGGGAGACAGGCAAACAGGTAGACAGACAGGGAGGTAATTGAGTCTATACTGCATCAGTTTATAACCCTCCTGCAACGGTAATCTGTCTTTTCACTTACACTGCCTGACAGGTCTGAATAATTCTAAGCACTGCTGACTGCACTTTTTCTCTGAATAACCTTTTTACATCCATGGTGGATTTGCAGCTCCATCAGAAACTGACTTTTTGCGTCACCTTGTCAGCACTGACAAAGACCCGAATGCACCTGTATACAGTAGTCAGCTCCCACCGGATTGTCATGGTGCTGACTAGTCCAGCGACTCAGGCTAACAACTTTTGAACAGGCAATTTATGTCCTTATTGTGGTTTTGCAGACAATCAAGCCTGATTCCATATCTGACATCTGCAGTGACACATAGAGCCCATGTACTGTAGAAATTATTTCTTACACTAGGTATGTTTTCAGAACAGTCAGTATACAGGGGGTGGATAACATGAGTCTGGGTAATATAAGGATTATTTATCCTTTTATTTAGCTCCAACCATTATTATTAATTTATTATTCATAACTTAAATGTCCATATACTGTATATTGACTTGTATGCTTGCCATGTAACTTTAAGTTAGTGGTAACTAATTAGAATAAATGAATTTGAAGTGTACCAATTAGACTTAATTTCTCTATTTTCAGAGCTGAATTACAGAGTTCTTTCCAGGATACCCCCAGGAAATTATCAGGAAATTATAGAAAAAACAAACAAAAAAAGGACAAATTAATACAACAATAGCATTCATTATGTCACAAAAAAACAAAACACAAAACAGAATTTAAGAACATCTGTGTCAAAAAATATTATACTAATATATAGATTCACAGAGATAGTATTTATTATAGGGCTAATTGTAATTTACTGTATTTCACATGCATTGCCTTATATATTCTTAATTGTATGTTAAATAACTGAAATTTGTGGATTAAATACAATAACAATAAAAAACAATACATTTACTGATTTTGTTGGATTTGAAAAATGAAAGAAAGCGAGATCAAATCAATCAAGTATTTTTCAAAATATGTAAATAATGGCTATGGCTAGTGATGTGGAGTAATATGCTACATTTAGAGGCTCAGTGAAGCCATGAGAGGGCTGTTGACTGATGTTCTTTGAAGTAGAAATGACATCCCACTTTGCCCTTAGCATTTAGGTAAAGTTTATCGATCCACAGACAGATCAGGAGTTCACATTAAGTTCAGCATCAAGCGAATGAATGTGTACAACTCAGTAAACTTCATCAGTTCCTGCAGCTCGAAGAGTTAATGGGTTGTGGCCACTTTCACAGCCATTATTGACCTGTATGACAACACATCTCGCTTTGAGAAACTACACCCATTCAAAGAGGCTGTTTTGTGGCCGGCTTCTTAGCTACCCATGCTTAATGGATATGTACCACAGCTAGAACATTCACTTTTCACTATTATGAGTTTTACTGCACATATACAGTTTCTGTGTAGCTCTTGAATATTGTGGTTTTAACAATTTAAAAGTTTGCTATTAAATGCTGTATGTTTGTGCAACTTGAAAACATTATAATTATGGTTTTTACCTTTTAACATTAATTCTCTCCTGGGATATACATTGCTGTACATAACAAATTAGAGAAAATGTTTGTACAGAAAATCTCCCATGTTTCATTGTAATGAATGCTGTTCAACCTTTAACCATCACTAGACTGTGATATGCAGTATGGTGGTACAGGCGGGCCTACCACTGGGTCTTAGACACTCTTGTTTTTCTACCAATCTGCCCGCAGGACAAACTACCTAGCCATTCCCTCTGAGCAGAAAGACAATCCAGCTGCTCCTGTTACCGAATAAAAGTGGTTGTCAGTGACACGGTATTTTACATGTGACTGATTCCGATCAGTGAAATCATCCCTGTCTCTTTCAACTCATTGTTTGTACCTTTAGTACTCATGACTGTGCAGCTCTGTAGTGTAGTCCTGTTGCTTCAACACCCTCTGTGTCTCCTCTTGCTTGTTCCCTTCAAAGGGCCTTCATTCCTGCCATTTTTGGAATTGCAGCCTAATCATAAGAGCTCCATTTGTACCCTTGTATTCAGTGTACAGTCTCCCTCACTATCAAGAGTTTTCCATGAGAAATGTTAGAATATATTTGATGTAGGGTTAATAGTCATAAATTAAGTTTCAAATTATACAGTATGTAAGAAATACTAAATGTGTCTGTGAAAACTGGTAGTTCATTCAGCAGTTCAACATGAGCATGACAAATTCAAATATGCAATTCAGTCCCTGTCCCTTCTGGCACTGACCTGTATAGTGAAGATATCATAGCAATGTAAAACATATGGCATTTGCATGTATATGAAGTAGGGCTCCTGATTTATAATAATCCTAAAGGACACAGCTGTTTATGTGAGTTAGATGATTTGTATATTGTTTCATACTGGAAATTTGGTATTTAGCATATAAATCAATCCATGTTGAATAAGAGGGAAAATATTCTCTGCTCTTCTTAGGTATTGATCCAATCACAATGGGACTTCAGTGTCACGTGACAGAGGCATAGATTCTGCGACCTCATCTATGCCACTATGAAGTTATCATTACTCCCAGACAGCCATTGGAATCCTGCCAACCGACCTCCCCTGTGTATCGACTGCGTCCTGTGAAGAGCCAGTCAAAAATGTCCAATTTTTCTCCTCCTTCTCCTCTCATTTTTTTAAGCTCTGTGCCAGGCATCTGGAATCAAGTGCTTTCACAAATACAGCAGGTTAAAGAACAAATGTCAGTTTCACACACTTATTATCAGATAAATACCAGCTGTGCTTCAGGACCTGCCAGTGCTTAGAATTACTAAACATTTTCTTAGTAGTTACTAACTACTAGTTAGTTGCGCATCTGTGATTTATAACCTCTACAGATAAGATCCAAGGAAAGAAACTGTGCTGTTAAGGCTTTTTAACCTATATTGACTCTGTAGTACTTGCTTAGATCATTTTGTTTTGTTTCTATTTTATAGGCAACACTTGAGAGTTTGGGTCACAGTTTTATTTGTCTTGGCCATCACCTTTTTGATGTCTTTGTAAGGAAAATGGATTGCATATATAGCTTTTATACTGTATGGATGTGCATTTCTCCCTTTTTTGCTGTATGCATCAGTGTGACCACAAGTAATGGAAATAATAATACAGATAATTCCTATCAGGTCACTCTACTGTATTTCAGTTGATCTGAATTCATCTAGAGGTCTTTCCTATACTCCCCTCTGTGTTAATCTTTAACCCATATTCAACACTGACATCAAAGTTCATTCAGTAGGTTAGATGTCACTGCATATAAAGTAGTTACTCTAAAACGTATTCTTGAAGCTTTGACTGTTGCTGGTGTTCTTCAATAGCATTGCTATTGAGACTAAATGTGTGCCTATTTCTATAGTATAACACTGTAGAAATGTATATATTTTGTGATTCACTTATGCCACACTGTTCATTGTCTGCTACAGATGGTTCCTCCTGTGTGAGTGAGCTGCTTATGAACTATTAAATCCAATGCATTCCACACCATCTGTTCACTGAAAACTTCTTACTTTGTATTTGCATAGATGCCACTGAAATTACACCAAAAGATGAGTCCACTTTTAGACTTTTTGTAAGATGCCATGAGGAAAGTGCAGTATAGACTCTCAGCAGTTTCTGTCTTATGTTCCCCTTATTATCTGTGACTGTGCTGATGTTGAAAGGAAAGAAGTGGGCTCTTAATCAACCACAGCAAGCACCTCTGGTGTTTTTGGCTCTCATTAACACTGCAGAATAGCAGCTAACAAAAAGACGTGATTTGTGTCTGCTTGAAGTAAACCCCTGTGTATTTTAATTGTCAGTCTTGGCAGAGTTGAGACACAGTATAGCAAGAGTTTTATTCAGCAGCAGCAGAGCGGGTCCAGATAAGCAAGGCCAGGAAAGTAGAGGAAGACAAAGGTAGAAAGCAAAAGGTGAGGGTCCTGGAAGCGAGAAAAGGAAAAAGACTGGCAGTTAGAGAGAGATGTGATGGTGATGTACGTTGCTCTTTTAGCTAGCCGTGACCCACAGCAGCGACAGATATAGCAGCAGCTGTTGTTATAGCAACCCAGGCATGCCTGTAGCAAGGCAGATTGCCTGGCAAAGATATTACCATGCAATAGTTGAGACAAATTCATTTATGCACAGCCATAAAAAAAGAATGTAGAGAGGTTTATTGCTAACTATAACAAAAAAAATATGCAGGAGCCAACACTCTCCCAGCATGCTTTGCTGTGAGAGGAATGGAATAGGCTTGATAGATTATATCCTGGAACAGAAGAAATGCCTTCACAAACCTACCAAGATCAGGTATATTGCCAGTAGCAAATAGGTGATGTAACAAGTGCACCCTTTATCCATCCATCACGTTCACATAAATTGGTTATTGATTCTGCAATATGGCATTATGGCTTCAAGATGCATTGTTAAAGTACAATTCTGAACCCCCCCCCCCCCCCCCCCACACACACACACACACACACCTCTCTCTCTCTCTCCCTCTCTCCCTGTCTCTCTGCCTCTCTCTCTCTTCCCTCTCTCTACTGTTACAATGTAGCTCCCTGAGGGTACAACCCATTATTATGGCCCACATTCTACTAAAATACGTTTCAATTAAACCACCAGGCCCTTACTGCCTCGTTGCTCTGGTAAGCATTTTAAGTCACATTACACTTGAGTTAATTTTCTTTGCTCGTAAACGGAAACAGTCAATCCCATAAAGTGTCACTAATGACAGAAAGGGATTTACTAGCTCAATATCCCACTGACAAAAGAGTCAGCACATACTGTACAACCTTGCTTTTTTCACATGTGGGCCTGTAGTTGATGAATTTAAAGCGTTGCCACCACTTTCTCATTTTTTGCTAAAGAATGACCAAAAGAGTTGCAGCAATTTTTCATTCTGACATCATAATGTGACTTTGAATCATAAATCATGTAATCTGGAGTATACAACGTTTGTCCATCTATGAAGGGTCTTTGTCTCCCTCTAGTGTAAAGTGTATTATGTCATCAAATGTTGACATGTAATCAAAGACCAGTTATGAATGTCAAACTCTCTCTCTCTCTGTTAAACAAGCCTCTCATGCCCAAATCAACATGCTGTTTAATGGGTTGATGGATTATTTGATTTCTGATTTGCAACTTGCTGATGATTGCAATATTTCACAATAAATGCTGATATTTGGATCATTGATTTATTGATCTTATCTGTTTGGGAGGTAGGTTAATCAGAAACGCTTGGCTGTGGTCCGAGCATTGATGATACACCATGCTATACGCTGGCAGACATTGCACTCATCCAGAAACAAAGGATATTGATTGTTGATCAATGGTCACTTTGCCAGAGCTGAGTTCTTTCTGTTTTGGCATCAAATAATTATGACTGATGGGAACATATTGATAGAACACAAAGTGAGTGATTATTATGCTTTGGTTTTCTACTTTCTTACTAGGATAGCATGTAATCTGTTAACCATGAAACCTCCTTCTCTCCTCTACTCACTTCCTGAGAGGTCCATGTATGGTACAGTTTCTAAAGGGATTTTCAAAGCATTGTACCAGACTGAGCTGGAGCTAAGAAGGAGTTTCCACTGTAATTCTCCTGCCTGCCGATTTTTATTTCTTTTAGCGGCTGAAGACGAATGCACACATTTCAAATGGAGGCACAGAAATTGAATCATTCCTCCCAAGGAAGCTTTTCTAAGATAACCACGGGCAGCCCACTCATAATTATAAATCTTCACACATTGCATGCTGTATACATCAAGACAGGGCAGGGCTGTTGACTTTGCCATGCAAAAAAAGCCAACAACTTATTAATTCAACCCTGGAATGTGAGAGTTTTAGCTTGATTATAGACTTCCAGCCAGGGAGAGATGAGAGATATTTTTGGATTGCAAACAATCTCTCTTTTAGTACACATAAATTAAACTGGAATCTAGAGTCTCAGACCAAAGATAGAATTAAAGCAGGCTGTTTTCTTCTGATCGGGCTAGGTTGATAATAAATCAGCAATAATTAGATTCACCTTATGAAAAAAAAACGATGTGATAGAGAAAAACAGTACAGCTTATTTGAAAGGTAAGCCTATTTAGAAGTGTAACAGATCACTACACAGTGTTGTCATATGTTGATTAAGGGTAAATATCTCTACAGATACATCACATTAAACATCAATAACTGACTTGACAGTCATGGGATCTTTTAATCCAACCAAAAAATTACACAAAATGTGATGTTCAACTTGATATATGCTATATCATGCTGATATTTGACTTCAGTGCCATTTTTTCTCCATTTCTGTGCTTGACACACATCACTTTTCTTCACCAGCCAGATCTAGACAGATCTCTAAGAATGAGAAAAAAAAAAATCCTCACAATTTTTGCTTTTGAACAAGACACACTGTCAGCACAGTTAGATACTAATGCCTGGCTGTGATTCTAATTGGCTACATTAGCAAGCTATTATTTGACCAGTATTTGATTAGAGATTTACCTTGCCCCTCTGACTCATACATTCTTCAAGGTCAATGCTTATTATAGAAAAAGACAGTGTGTCAGCACACAACACATCATTCAAGTCTTTATAGCTTCTTTATTGGCCACCGAATTGCACCTGCACAACGTTGAAGCACCCCAGGAGCGCCTTTCCACTTAAATTTAGCATAATCAGACTTTGGACAATGTACACAGTCCCTTAGAGTTATTCTTCTCAGGAATATTCATTTACAGTCATGTAATCCATCAAAGCTCCTTTTTAACAAAAGTGGTCTGTCGGGTATTTCTGTTTTCTCACCCTCTGTCTCCAGCAGTAGATTTTTATTATGCATGTATCTCACTTTAGTCCCCTTGCCTCTCTGCACAGGTGTGTGATATTTGTGGAACAATATTCCTAAAACGTTTCACGCCTTTTCTAATCTGGCATGTCTTTTGTCTCATATCCACAAAGCTCTTGTGGTTTATTTGATTCTCCTTTAAAATACAGTCGAAACTCAAGACGCAGCATCAGTTGCAGTACACAAGTAAATAGATGTTGAATAAACAACAAACCATATGGAAGACTTGTTGCTGTCAGCCGCAGTGTCATTATCATCATTTCATACACATGGATCAAGCACCATGCCATACCTCTGCTCACCTATACAGTGTGCGTTAGAGAAAACAGGTATGTGTTTGTTTCTAAATAGCATTAGTTTAATGATGTAGCCGATATGGGATGTTTTCTTTATCTGAAGTGTGCTTCCAAGTAAATCACTGCCCTTGCATTGTCTTTTGTTAGTCATCAAATGATAAGGTTTGTTACTGAGGGCTGATACTGAAAAAAGAAGATAACATATCCAAAACCCCAGCTGTTTAAAACTCCAAATCAAAACCAAATCCATGAATTAAACAGAAACCCCTCACCGTATGCCTTAACCTTTCCTCTCTCCCATCCATCTCTCCTATCCATCATCCCATCCTCCATTTCATTCACTCGCATTTCAAACAAGAGGCATCTTTGATTAGCAAGACAAAGAGGATGCCTTAAATAAAAAGACCATTTACAAGTCAGACTCGGAAGCGAGGCAGTGACTGGGCCCTGCTTTCTAATTTGTGATGAGAGGATGGAGCTGGCCCATAGCACAATGACGTTGCAGCTCTATTGTTAGTGAAATGAACACCTGGCTGCCAGAGAAGTGCTAAATCACTGCTGTGTGTTTAGCCACACCTGAGGCCCTCCACACAAAGTGGCACAAAGCAGAACATAACATCGCAGACTGGCTGAATTCATTGGTAAATGTGCCTGAGATTCAGATTTTTCATCGAATCAATAAACGACTGGTTTGTCGATGAGATGAAAATTTACTGTGTGTTGCTATATTAACTGCAACATTGTTTCCTTGGAGAAGAAGCACTGACAATTAAATTATACGAAACCTGATCAAATAAAAATGGCAGAGTGGGAAATTAGCCTGGAGGATTTCTGAAGATTTCTAATTATGCTGTGTAGTCAAAAGTTGATGAGGGAAAAGGGGAAGGTTTTAAAAATTTTGTGCTGCAGCCAAGGCAGAAGTTGGCTGAAATTCTTCTTGACATTAGTGATAGAGAACCCCTCCATCTCTGATAAATGTTATTTTACCCTGTGGTCATAAATGCACACACACTCTTAACCCAAGTATGTTCACAAGCATGCCTCAATCAAGGGCAATCATTAGAAATGATATCCAAGAGACTTATATTGCTAATGCTGTGGATCAAAATGCAATTAATTAAACTCTTCAATCCCCTCTCACGCCAGCAGGTTCACTCTGTGGAGGATAAAGTTATAGATCGGCAGTGTGAAATAACAGCTGCTCGTCTCTGCCGCTATCTCATGCAAGGTGATAGACCCTCATTTGAACAATAAAGCCCAAGGCTGCAAAATAATCCAAGTCAAAACTCCTCTCCACAAATCCTCTGGATCAATTAACACAGGGTGCAAAGGATATAGAGTTTTACCTACAACTTTAATCTCTTCAAAATGCCAGATTATTTTCCTGTGTAAGGTAGTATTATTTACATAATTCACAGCTTGGCCTCTGTACTTTGATTAAGCCTTCAAGCTTATCTGGCAGAGATGAATGCAAGCATTCTCTGTGACTTAACTAATAATTTGGAGCAGCAACTAATGCTCACTGGATCAATAGCAAAACCACACAGCATAGCAAGTGACTGGAGTATTCCTTTCACATCCCTGCAGCAGGTTAGGAGAAGCCAGTAGGAACAGCTGACCTTATCTGCTTCGGCTCAGGTCGAAGGCCAATCAGGAGTTGAAACCGACATATAGCAAAAGTAATACCAATTAGGAGTCTAAACAAACAGTAGAATGTATACACGCATATATGAGACCAACAAGCCTAATATACACGAGACATAAAAGTATCTGTCGGGCTGTACTTACTTACAGTAGCGCTTCAAGCCACATGCTAATGTCAGAATACTAACATACTCACAATGACAATGCTAACATGCTGATGTATAGCAGATATAATGTTTACAACATTCACCATCTTCAATTTACACGTTAGTGTGCTAAAGTTCCTGTGACAGACATGAATGTGTGAAATAAATATCATGGCCATCCATCAAGCAGTTTATTTATTTCACAAATACAGACACATGTCAACCATATGGTGGCAGATGATAACTGAGTGAATTACCAAAGTCAGTAGGATTCATCCTCTGGGGATCATGACCTCTGGGGGACATCTGTACAAAATTTCATGGCAATCCACCTGATATTTGGTGAAATATTTCAGTCCAGACCAAAGTAGTGGACTGGTTGACAGAATGACATTGCCATCCATAGAAATGGTAAAGAAAAGGATCCTAGTACTAATACTAATACTAATACTAATACTAATATTAATACTAATTGTGAAGCTAAATAAAATATGTATATGACACCAATGGGCCCAATTCAATGTAAAAGACAAGAGAAATAGAGCGAAAAATACAACAGCATCATTACCACTGTCTCTCCACTCAACCCAGTATATTTCCCCTAACAGCACCTTTCTGTTGCTCCTTTCACCAGTGTAGATCAAATTTACTTCCCCAGGTGAATTTGATCTACACTGCACCATAAAAATCCCTTAACCAAGTGAATTTGATCTAGGTTGAATTGGATCGGATTACGTGTTGTGCAACTGTGGAAACCAGCAAAGAAAAGGCGTGATTGAATACTAGTATAGACCTTGACTGAGGTGAGGCTTTTTCCGATAAGAGCAGACAAATTGCTTCTCAGCAGCTGTCCCGAACCAATTAACCTGCGGACACTTTCAAATATGAATTTCACACTTTCATTGTAAACTGAGGATGATGAAAACAAAGCCTGCATGTTTAATTACTTACCCATGAGGGTTAATGAGAAAAAATAATAACAGAATTACATCTTTTGAGAAATCTGAATTTTAACCATCTTATTACAGAGCCCTCTTTGAATTCTGGGCTTATGGACTTCAAAGTAGACTCCTTTGCTTCTCCTAACTTCGAGGTTTATTTTGACAGTAAAAATAAATAAAGACTATGCCCAGTATTGGCAATTATTACATACAGCCAGCTGATGAATATGAAAGGAATTGAGCTGATTATCCTGTCAGCCTTGACTCAGAGCAAAATCAGCACAAAGACCACATGCGTCTTAGTTTTTGTTTTTATTCCAATTCATTTCCCAGTCTCCTAATGGCTCAGATAAGTCTGTCTCTGTTCTGTGACTATGACTTATCTATACAAAGAGAGAGAATATGTGCAAACAGTATAAACAAGGGACAACTGAGTCTTGAAGGTACACTATTCTAGTTGCAATTCTAGTTTCTGGTGCATTGTCCTTCAAACAAAACTACTTCCTTGTAAAAGGCTGCCTTAATTGAGGGTGATGGAAACGCACACACACCCAAACAGACACACCACATGACACCATGACACGTATTTGTCCTGCACTAAATTAATTTCCGGGGGGGAAAAAAGCTGACTTATGTGGGAGCTTTTCTTGTTTCAATCTTCCTGTAACAGGCAGACTGAATATATTAGTCAGCCAGTCACATAATGAATTATATATGTACATTTCTCTCTTCACTGGGATTGCCAGAGGATAAACCGAAAATTTCAAAGTAAAAATGAGGAAGCAGATACAGTATATGTGTCACTGAACTCAATACCTTTCAGAAAACGAGCTGTGTGGCAAAAACAGAAACATGTGTCAGTAATGTAATAGACAACGCAAAGTCATTTTCCTCTAATACAGTGCCTATGTGTGTGCGCTCATATATTACCACCCCTGATTTTGGAGTAAATTACTTATTGTTCTTGTGGCATTTTAATCCTCTTTATATTCATAAATTGGAAAAAAAAAAAAACCCTCTCTAAATAATTCGGTTGGCTGCTCTTTTAAAACCACACTTGAAGCTTTCATTCTTACAAAACCTCTTGATATCTATTTTTCAATGACACACACTTGAAATAGTTTCACATTCCCTGAACCATCTGTTTTTTTTAAATATGATATTTAAATATCAGTATGCAAAATGAACTGCTCCCAGGGAAATTTATATTCCAATAGTTTGTACAAATACATACTAATGCCAAATTGAAAAAAATAGGTTCACTGTGAAAACTGTGGGTAGCTTGAAATGAGTAAATTCCTCTAACACTATAAAGATGAATATAAATAGGTTTCAGATCTACTGGCCTGAGGTTTCAGATGTACAAACAGAGGGGGCTGAAAATAAGACAGGTCAAGCTTGGTGAGAAAGAATAAGGTTGGTTGACCATATTCTTAATAGATCTCTCTGATTGCCAACAGCTCTGCAGAACCAACAGTGGGGGGTTGGTGAAAGCCTTAATGGTTGAGAACAAGACTGATGCTGCTGAGGAGACGTGGGTTCAAAATCAGTGATGCTCGATAGGAATGAGTGGGGAGGGGGTAAAGTGATGCTTATCATTCCTCTGTCGCCAAGCAACACATGTCCATGTGCTCATGAGCAAAGCATCCAACATCTAACTCCAGCTGTTTAACAGCTGACATTAAGGGTCTGTAATTTAGCAGGACTGCACAAAGAATAAAGATTTTAAAAAATGTGCCATTTATTTTCTTGGTTGTTTCTTTCATTTGCTTTGAGGTGAGATCTTACCTGCATAACACTGTAATGCAGGGATCAGATTACATTATATTTTTATCTTTCAAGATGGTCACTGAGTCATATTCTAAGTTGATAGAAAGAGGTTGAGTGTGCAGGTGAACAACATACCATACAGTGCACAGAGGGTGACATCGCACCTGTAACAGGGTTTGTATAGTATGTGATTCCTCTTACTCTACATCTCGTAGTAGTGGAGGTTTAGTGGCTCGGGGGTGATCTCCCTCATTAGGTAAATGCTGCTGGTAGCTGAGTAAAATTCCCAGATTGACAGAAATATGTCAGAGGTAGTTTGTTAAGCTCAGCACTCTGCACAAATGAAACAAAGTCATATCATTATGTTCCCTTTTGAGAATGTTCGTGTTGTGCCTCATTGAAATGCTACTAAGTTGTGTAATAAGTAGATGTGTGCATTCTACAGTGCTAAATTGGATATGAAATAGTATACGCTGCAAATTAGTTGTGAGTGGACACTGTGCTAAAATAAATGACGTGCAGATTTTGAAAAGTGAGTTTCAGGTAAATATGTTGCTAAACAGTAGCACTGTGCAAGCTCACTGTGGGATTTTGGTCCTAAAGAGAGATTTGATGCAACTCGTCTTTGGTCGCTGATGGTCTTAATAGGTCGTCAGTGTCTGTCAGTCTCACAGTCTGATGTAAAACTACTGTTTGTGATTGGTGACCAAAGATTTCACCACATTCCTCTCACAACACTTTCTGCCAAAAATTGCACAGTGTAACGAGGCCTTTACGCCTCGTCATCTTTACAGTTGTGCATGAAAGAGCACTCTGTTCTCCCACGGTTTACTGTCATGAAACACATTGTAGAAGCTGTCAAACTAGGCGATGGATGAGTAAAAAAGATAAATTCTGACATGCTAGTCTGGATCAGGATGTCGTGAGGCGTCCCTGATGCTGTGTTGGTTATCTTCCACTATGACAAGCTACACTGAACAATATGAGCAAATGTCATGCCTGATGCTCATTGTTCTGACTGATATTGTGTAGTCTGATCCCAGCATAATTAAGGATTTCTCTTCTTTGTTTATTTACTTTTTGAGTTATACCTAAGCCAAAGTAAACTAAACTAATCTACTTCTTGCTGGTGTAAGACAAAATAAAGCAATTAAGTAACTGAATGTTTAAAATCTATAATCCTCTTTTACTCCATTATCTAGATCGATGTCAAAAAGTAAACTTTGCAGACAAGCACTACAGCCCCTGAATGAAACTATCTCAGTCCTTTATAATCATCATCAACATCCCCTCTTCTCTGAACATGAACCTCTGCCATCAGGAAGAAGACTCTGTGTGCCAAAGTGCAAATCAAACTGCTTGAAGCTATCATTTGTTCCAGCCTCCATCAAACTGCTGAACTCTAAAGCTAAATCTTAGTGCAACAGAGCAATGTGAAATAAATACACAAACACTATAGGACTTAGCACTTTTTGCACTTTACTTCTTACAGTTTCCTTTTAAGCTCTTGTGTTGTCAATGTCAAATGTCTCTTTTTTGTTTTTAAGATGTTTTTATGTGAAGCAACAGACTGCAGCACTGTGCCCAAGACAAATTTCCCCTCAGGGACAATCAAGTTTACAGTACTCTACTCTACTTTACTCTACTCTACTATACACTACAATTATTCCCGCTCACACAGATTTTTAAAATAATTTTGCAGTGGGATTTTAAAATAGAGATCCATATCACTAACATGGACACTTTCATTCTAAATGAACGCAACTTTAAATTTAGCCGGCACCTTTGCAACATCTGAATTCATTAGTTGGAGAATTTGTGCTATGCAGTACATGGTGTTTTGGCATGAGGGGAGAAAGATACATTAGAGAGTACTAATGAGCAGTGTTTATGGAAGGTAGACACCTACAGTACATGCTGCTGATTCAGTGTATTATTAAATAATCCTTGAGGGTTCTTTTCTCCTGCATGTGTAATAGGTGGCTGTCACTTGTTTTTCTCTATTTCTGTCCAATCTGATGACACATGTTTTGTATGTAAAGTATGAAATGTCCAAATTAAATTTGTTGCTGCTCATGTTGGCCGCTGCACTCAATTGAACAGCTTTTCTTCTGATAGTGGTTATTTTGTTCCATCATGACGTTTGTCTTATTTCCTCAGTGTGCAGATAAGTCATTCTAATAAACTGTGTGAGTGGATTATTGGGGTCATATCTATGTTGCCCTTGAAATCAAACCCCACAGAGACACTTCTTGGCTATATGATAAGACATTAATTGATTGTGAAGGTTGTGAAGGTTCCACTGAGTGACAGTCAATAACACATTAAGTAGTGAGGACTTCTGTCACCAGTCATTCCACCAGATACAGACCAGTGTACACTCATGTATAGCACTCACTTAACACACAACCATATATAATCACGGTCACGAACACACATGACAATCAAATGGCACTATCACAGAGGGACAGAGAGAACAGGCAATGCCACGAACACTCCAGATAACATTGTGCCCTGCAGACCTGTGAGGCTACAGTACATCTCCCTTTAAAGACTGCATCACTAAATATTTCAAAGGCCTGGTTGACCAGATCCACTCAGTGAACAAAAAAACAAATAAACACAAGTTTGTTTACACACATAAGCAATGGTGTTTGGAGCCGCAATGCTGACGATATGAATTCCCTGTGGAGTGTCATGGTACTTGATTACAACTGAATAAATGCCTGAATAAAAATGCATGTTTAAATCCAAAGCAAAAAAACCCTCAACTGTATTCCCTGTAGCTTTTTAGACAGCAGGGTACTTCAGATCTTTCCTTTGTGGTGTCATTTGATATTATTCATGGCCTTCCCCCAGCCTCCATATGTGTCTCTTTTTCATTCTTCCCTTGGCCCCCTGCCCATCCCATCTTCTTATCTTTCTCTACTCCTCCTCTATTCCTCTCTTTGAATCCACTTTCTGCATCCTTTCCACATCTTCTCCTACCTCGCAGCATTCATACGTCAGCAGCAGAGCTTTGGCTGTTAAATACTATTGTGCTCCAAACAAAAAGGACACAGAAGACCCATTAGCACTCAGGCTGCAAACACACACAAATACAGGTTTATAGTGAAAGAAAATCTTCTGACACAAGCGAATGACAAGTAGAATGGCTCTTGATGGGTTCCTGCTCTGAATTCCCCCAATGAATGTGCTGACTTAAGTTCCACATTAAACTTCTAACAAAAAATGCTGATGTGTGAAAAGACATAATACACGCAATATACAGATACAGCGCAGTGCTGTAGTGATGGCACCAAGAAGTAAGAAAGAGGAGGGTAATGAGGAGGGAGAGAGGAAAAGGAAAGTGGAAAGAGAGCGAGACAAAGATTACTTTTGCTGCTCCAAGATGACTGTGACAGTGGAGGCAACACATGATGAAATGTGAGTGAGGAGAGAGAGATCAAAAGAAAGAAAAGGAAGAGATGGAGAGAGAGAAAGAGGGAGAAGGCATGACAGTTTTGAAGTTGACAGGCTCCATGGACGAATCCAAGCAGTACATAGGTTGCCTGAGGATGTGTGTCTAAAGTCAGAGGAGACAGCGCACAGAAACACCAACACACCCTGGGCAAGGAGACCTCTTGCCTGGTCCAGACTCCTTATGTAAATACAGATCACAGCTTCTTAGTGTTTCAGGGTGATGAATAATCCTAAAAATGCAGATGAGGAGCGTGTTAGCACCGTAAATTCTTCCTGCTGTGAGCCAGCAAATAAGCTCCCGCCAGGACACGAAAGGAGCGAGGCCTAAAGGAGCAATGTTGTAACATAAGCAGGTAAGTCTAAACTGGCATGTGCAGCCATTACACTGTCATGAAAATCAATGCGTGGCCTTTGACTCGGACTGTGCATGCTTCAGTTACACTCCCTGTGATGTAGGTAGAATGTGCTGGGTGAACTGTCTCTGCGGAACCGTGTTTTAGACATGGTTCATTTCTCCATCTTTCATGCATTTGTTGTTTGCTGACACATCCACAGAGGTCTGTGCTCCCAGGCCTTTCTCTTCATTATTTTTTTTTTCCTGGAGTAATGCAGAATGAAACCTGTTTTGGTCACAGTGCCTGGCTTTGATAATTGCAGGCATAAATTAAAAGATTTTCTCAAATAACATTCTACATAGAGCTCCACAGTGACCTCCTCTAATAAAATATTTAGCTGGAACAGTGGATCAACTTGTAACTAATTAGAGAAGGGTACTGTGGTACTGTGGTCAGGTGGCAAGATCTGACAGTCTACAGCTCTGCCCAGTGGTAAAGGGCAAAGACCTTTCACATGGTAGATAGATGGCAATGAATTAAGCAGAATAAGAATTACCAGGTCTTCTCATGATTGTGTGGGCTGTTGTGTATGTGGTATCACATATTAGTGGTTACAAGACTACAAACTCCCAGCAGCCTAAGTGGTCACAGTTTTTAATATACTGTAGCAGCTAGATCTCCTGTATCCACAATCAGGCCCTCTATGGTGCTGTCAGGACCCGAGGCAAACCTGTAATAGGCACATTTTCAGTTAGTAATGGTCTCAAGTTTCTGTTTAAAATGTCTGCCTGAATGTGCCATGCTGCAATATTGATTCCCAAGGAGAAAGAGGCACTTGTTTATGTTTATGTGTATGTTTATGTTTATTTCAAACATGTAACAAATAAGTAAAAAACAAAAACAAAACAAGAATAACAAATAAAATGAACAGTAAACATATACTGCAACCTCTCAATAAACAAATTCAGATATAATTTAGACAATCACCTCAGTGTTCATCCTACCAACCCTTCCTCATCACTGTACCTCTTAAAATGAACTCAATGTTGTTTTTTTTTAATTAAACTTTCCTCTTAAATTATAACCCCTCTCTCTGTCTAAGAACATGTTTTGTATGTTACCTGGAAGTAAATTGCTTCTTGCTTCATACATTATTTGTGCAGTCTTAAATTCTACATGATCCATGAACTTCAAAGCATGTGACTTTAAAAACATCATGTTAGTGTGTTCACGATATCCTACATTGTTAACTATCTTTATAGCTCTTTTTTGTAGTATGTATAATGAGTGTGAGTTGCTTTTATGCTTTTATACGTGTTACCCCACACCTCCACACAGTAATTCAGATACGGTAAAACAAGTGAACAACACAGAGTGTACAATGCTTTATGATCCAATATGTGTCTTGTTTTTCCCAGAACTGCCACGCTCTTTGTCAGCTTTGCTCGCACATATCTTATAAGAGGTTTCAAGCAGATTTTGTGGTTTAATATCACACAGAGAAATGTATTTTCATATACTCTTTCTATGTTAACATTGTCTATCATCACTTGTACGTTTCCAAACAGCATAATCGTTGCTTTGTTCAAAATTAAAGATCATTTGTTTATGTCAAAACACCATTTTAATTTACTCGTTTCCGTTTGTGATCACCTCCAAAAGCTGCTGTAAATTCTCCCAATTATGAAAAATATTACTGTCTTCTGCAAATAAAACAAATTTCAGTATTTTTGATACTCAAATACCATTTATGTACAATATGAACAACTGTGAGCCTAATGCTGATCCCTGAGGGACTCCACAAGTAATATCCATGCATGTTGATCCATGCTCACCTATCTTTACAAATTGTTGCCTGTTTCTTAAGTAGCTCCTAACCAATTCAGCACAATCCCTCTAATACCATACTTTCTCAATGTATCTAGTAATATGTTGTATCAATGGTATCAAAAGCTTTTTTTTTTAGATCTATAAACACTCTCACTGCGTACTTTTTGTGATCTATTCAATTAGTAATTTCTTCTATTAATTCAATTTGCAATTTGCAAGATGTCCATCTGTTTGTTCTACATCAATACTGACTGTCAGTCAGCAAATTGTGTTTCTCAATGAAATTGTCCAACCTTTCAATAAAGTTTCAATAAAGAGTTTTCCCAGTATCTCACAGAATGGGGAAAGTCCATCCTCTTGTTTCTGGGTCATTGATGTCTTCTGCCAATTTTTTATTCTCTATATAGAGTATTTTTCTTTTTGCAGGCATTTTGCAGTCCTTTTGAGATCCACGATCTATCTGTTTATTTTTGTTTTCTGCTGTACTGTTTTGTTGGACAATTTTTGTCATACAATGCTTTGAATATTTTTAAAAATGCTACATATGCTTTGTCTATATCTTCTTCTTCATATATTATTTTCCAGTTCTATTTCAGTAATTCACTTCTAAATGCACTCATAGATTCTTCCATTTTCACTCGTTTGTATCTAAAGTTATTGGCATCTTTATCCTTCTTATAATGACAGTCATAGACTACAAAAACTGGTAAATGATCACTAATGTTAATAATTAATAGACCACTCATGGTATTGTCCTCCATAAAATTAGTGAATATATGATCAATTAGAGTGGTACAGTGTGATGTTATCTACTAGGTCTAGTGATATTAACTCATACTATACATTGTATCAATAAACTCTTCAATCATTTGGGTATAACAGGTCTGTATTGAAATCACCACAAATGAACATCTTATGATTTGTCTTAGCAAACATTCCCCCCATACTATCCTTAAATACTTCAATGTTAGATCCAGGTTTTCTATATACACAGCTAACAATTACATTTTCTTTTTTTCCATACAGATTGCTATGGTAATACATTCCAGCACATCATCAATAGTAGTTGTCATATTTTCCACTACTTTATAATTGAAGCTTTTATCCACCTTCAGAGTCACTTAATGCAACAAGCAATAATGAGACATGTGATTGGCAGTGGTTTCTGTCTTTTGTTGTGGTGTTGAAGCCGATACCATTCATCCAACAAATTAAGTTGGCACTCTTTTAAAGCACATTCCTTTGATCTGCACTGAGGCATGCATCTCTCAAACAGTATCCAGCCGCTGCCTTCACCAAACTGAGACGAGGTATAGTAACACAGCACCAATGGCCCCATTTCTCAAGTTGCCATACAATCCAGCACAAGCAGCGCCAGATGCTCCCCACAGCTCTTTCTGACATAGATTAATTGTTACACTCTACCTTTACTCCTCACAGCTCCGTGGATGGAGTGTCAGTTGGTGTCCTCGATGAATCAGATTATTCTTGGTGTATTTCCCACCTCTGTCAAGTCTGACCGTTATCCTCCTCCTTTCTCCATCTCTCCATCCAGACACTGGGGATTTTGCACTTTGGAACCTTTAAGATGTCTAAAAAAATCTTTTCCTCTTGGCCTTACTTGTCTCACCATCTCTGCTCATTGTCCTCTCTCCTTCTCTCTCTCTCCTCTCTCACTCAGGAGGAAACCTCCATACTTGGGCTAATGATCACATCATAGACTCACTTCTTGGCACTCACAAGCTCCCAATTATAGTCAAGAGTTGGCTTCTTTAAAATAAAGATCCTTGTCCTCCTTCTACCCAGGGCACTTCAACTCCTGCCGCCTTCATTACCAGAGGTTCTCTATTCATCTGTCCATCCGCCCGGTTTTCTGCCCCATCAGCCTTTTGTCCATCCATCTGTCTTTCTTTTACCTCTTCTTCTTTCGTGCTTTTGCTGTTTATTTGTTTCTTATTTCTTTAATAGACCAAGCTTTTCCTGAACACCAAAAAGTCTTGATCCAACCTTTGCCTCCTTCATCAAGTGATGCCAAGCGTAAGGAACTGACTGACTTTACTTTTGTTAAAGTAGTCAGCTACAACAGAAATAACTCCTCATGCTGAACTGAAGAAAAAATTGTTCTTTTGAATTTAGTTGTGTTCTTTACTGGCTAGAACATGGTTCATCAAATGGAACGGATTTTCTGATGTGATTTGCTGAAATAGTGTGCGCATTGGAATGCCAATAAGCATGGCCACGGCTGCTGGGAGCTGGAAAATCTGGGAAAATTAACAAGCTTTTTAGTTTGAAGCTTTACAGTTTAATCAGTGTTGTCAGGTCTGTATGTTTAACTGCATCATGGTGCGTAGTCTGATGCAAAAGACAGGAATATTTCCCTCAGCCATTACAGCTATAAGAGAAAATGAGACCCTTTCAGGCAAATGTTGAAAATAATGAGGCAATCTGGGCATTAGTGTGAAGATAGAGGGCAGTTGGAAGCAGTGCACTATGGGGGTTAAAAGCGTTCAAATTAGATATTCAGGCTAAATGATGTATGTGTGTATTTTTTCCACAAAATGACAGAACTTAATGAAACATAAAAATGAAGACACACAGATGACTACATTCTCAACGATACTCACTCTAACTAAGCCAGACACATTTCAAATGTACTGGTGGTACACCAGTACATTTGAAATTTTAAAAGTGATGCGCACGTCTTCCTTGAATACCAAACTAGCTTTCAGTTGACATTTGTGAAAGCTGAATGCAAAAGCCTAGTTTCTGAAGCCACAGTGATGCAATGAACCTTGGAGAAAAAGACAAACACAGAATTTCAAAAATGTCCCCATTCTTAACTTTTCTTATGTCTCTTTCTCTCACACTGTGTCTCCTTATATCCATTTAGCTGTTTTCTGCTTTCTCCCACACAGAAAGTATGTTTGTGTGTTTGTATGTAGTTAAAGAACAGGGGGCAGAGTGTGACTCTAGGAAAACAGGTTGTTTTCCCATCTCAGTATATGATGGTCAGGGTTCGAAACAAAGTCTCAGTGGAAAGAATAGTTTGGCATTTTTGGTACGGAAGTACGCTCATGTTAGTATGTTATGAATGAAGCTGGAGTAAGGAGATGTTTAGCCAGGTTAAGCAAAAAAACTGGAAGCAGGGGAAAACAGCTAGTCTGGTTCTGTTCAACAGTAACAAAATCCATCTATGTGGACCTCTAAAGCTCACTATTTTAGAAAGCAGGTTGGTGCTTTGTTAAAACTTTAACAATGGCTGAATATTGTCACTGTACAGCATGTGTGCTTTTTTCTGCTTGCTTTTTTGTTCTCATCTTTAGAAACATGTTGGTGGGGGTTCACGGCTGCACAAGACACATGCAACAGGCTTAAGTTTCAGTTTTACAGAGAGTTAGTGTAAGTGTTCCACAGTATTTCATGGCTTGGAGTAGTGACTTTCTGAAGTCTTGTTGTCACCAGGAAGTTGCCTGGCAACTAGCGACTCCAGGAACACATAACCCACCATAACTTTGTGTATAATGTGTTAATTAGTGATTTTAAGAGGTGCTGGTGAGCATTTTTTCTTCTTTGGACAGAGACAGGCTAGCTGTCTCCCCCTGCTCCTAGTCTTTATGCTAAGCTAAGCTAACAGTCTCTTGGCTACAGCTTCATATTTAAGTGACAGGTACGTTTCAGCTAGAAAAGGAATAAGCATATTTTCATAAATGTTGAAGTACTCCTCTAAAACTCATATACAGAAAGAAAATTGTCCTGCTTACTTTTTGCCTCTTCCAAACAACATGACATGTGTTACAGTAGTGACAGTAACAGTGTGGAAGATTTTGTTCTAAGTCTTATGTAAAGCAGGCATAGTATCTAATAGGCATAGTATGCATTTGAAAGGATCTACAATCATAATAATAAAGGTTCATCTCATCCCTCCCATCCAGTTATGTAGAATCAGTTAATTATGATAGAGGTGAGAAAGGGATGACAGCTTCAAGTCCTTTAATATAACATGACATGTGTCCCTCTGTGGAATCGGGCCCACGCTGAGCTGATTAAACCACCGGTGAAGCCTCTGAAGGGAGTTGACTGTTTGTCTGCAGCACAATATAGCCAATAAAGCCAGTCACATGCCACAGTGCTGCTGCCATTAACAGCAATATGGTACAAGTGGTTGTATTGTTTATATTCTGTAGTATTTTTACGGTTTTCTTTTTACCTGCAGTTTATCTGTAGAATTGCCTGTCTGCTTCATCTTGAGGTTCAGCTGTGATTAAATACTCCCTTGCATCAGCTAACAGGCTGCCATATATACTGTAGTTATGTATTGCATTCTTCACAGTTTGCTTAATTACTGTGGCAGGTATACAGGAGAAAAAAGCAGCATAGTACCACCTGATCACTGTATTACTGCATCACCTCTCTGCAATCAAAGATATTGTTGTTTTCCTATCTATCTATCTATCTATCTATCTATCTATCTATCTATCTATCTATCTATCTATCTATAAATAACAACACTGTATATGGTCAAAATTAAAATCCAACAACAATCAAGTGCAAACAACAGCAAAAGTATGAATTGATTTTGCATTTAATCAAACTCTAAACAGCTACTTTTCCATTTGGCCTGTAGAGTGCACATAGACAAACTCCAAACTCAGTGACGGAAAAGCTTTTTCAGTTTTAAATCAGTCATCAGTTCCAAGCACAGGGAACAGGGAACATAAAAGCATCTCAACAAATGCATCGAAGGCAAACACTCCTTGTAGTCGGTCATGGGCAGCCATAAGACTAACAAGCTTGTTTGTGAATGCAAAGGCAACTCCACAGTGCCCCATCATAAAATCCACATGCTGCTTGGCTTGGCAGCTTCAGCACTTAGTGACCTTGAGCTCCACAATTACCAGACTGTTTTCTGTCCCCCCTGCCTTACCTTTCCCTTTGTCGTCTGTCTGTTCTGACAAAGCCAGAATTTGCATCCGATTGTCTTCATGGACAAAGATTCAGTGCCTGGCCATCATGAAGTGATGGAACTGGAGCCGATAAGATTTTAAAACTTCCAGCATCAATTATTTACCTCACAGCTCCTCCTTCTCCTACACTTATATTTCATTCAAGACATCTTTTTCTCTTGCTTCCTCCTACTTCTCTCTACCTGCAGCGCTGTAGCATCTGATAAAATGAAACAATGAAACAAGATGGAAAGTTGCCGTGTATGCTGTAAAACTCTGAGCTGAGTTTAATCACACACTCCACAGGAAATGATACAATTAAACAGGCTAATGAAATAAACATAAATCCTGCCTGCAGAAAGCAGTCTCTTCCTTGTGTTGACATTGCCTACATCTTTCTTCCATAATGTCCTCTAAAATGCATAATTACTCTGCCTGAGCGGACAAGCAAAATCAGTTTCTGTTAAAGGAAGAATAAGTTAAGCAGCTCTACAGTAAATCTCTGGGGCGGATGGTAGTTTTCTTTCTAATTAATTAAGATTTTCTAATCTAAATACTATTACAGTTTTACAATTTAGTCTAATTTTCCTCTTTTATCCTCTTTCTCTGCCCTTCTTTTTTCTCTCTTACAACAGACCATACATTTAATTATTTAAAGTAATTATCACCATCTTACAGTTTAGTTTAATTTTATTTACTGTCATTCTTTCTCCCCTTCCTCCTTCAGAAAGACAAATCTTTTTGCTAATTTTTGTTTATTGGGTAGCATTTTGGATACACACTCCAGATAATACATATTTTCCTTTAAAACATAGGATGAGAAAGTCACCAAGTTGTTCCCATCATCTGACTCTACCCACTTTAGTCTCTCAGGTTTATCCAAATTGAAGTTAACAGGTCTATGCATGGGTGTGTGGTTATGTTTTAAAAAGGGGAGGGGGGGGGGAAATACTTGGAAAGATACATAATTGGCAGGGGGTAACTCACTCTCGCTCCTGTCTGTGTATACACAGCACGAGAGGAGAGTGAGAATGTTATCTGGCCGTAAAAAGAGATTATGAATTGGCAGACGATCTCTCTACTGTCAGAGATAGAGAGCAGAGACAGATCTTAACCAAGTACAGGCTCAGTGACCACAAATTGGCAATCGAAAAAGGATGACACAAAAAAATCATTGCAACTCAAGAAAACAGAATATGTGGTCACTGTTCAAGAGGTAAGGCTGAGACAGAGATGCACTTCCTCCTACAATGTAAAACATTAAATGAAATAAGGAAGATTTACTTTAATAAGGTCAACTCTGTAATTTCAGATTTCAAAGAGCTAGATGACTTCTCAAAATTAAAAATACTCCCAGGAGAAGGAGACAGGGCATTTCTTGCTGCCAAGTATGTATCAACATGCCACAACCTGAGGAACAGTGAAATGACCTAGACACAAACACACATACACACACACACAAGAAATGCATAGGATATACTGTGTATATACATATATATGTATATACCTTAAGAGGTACACCTATGCAGTCAAATGCAATCCAATACAACAGCTCTGCTATAAATTCTACATTTATGAAGCTTACACATTTTCAGTTTTTGTTGACATTGTCAGAAAGGTGATAATTCTACTTTATGTTTCTTATTGAGGTTGTAGTGGGTGGCCATGGTGTGTTAGGGTGCATTATATTGAATGGTGTTCCTGATATTTTGTCCACTCCATTAACATACATGAGGGGGGCAAAATATTAGGAACACTTTTCGATATAATGTGCTCCAGTACACCATCACCACCCACTATGACCTCAATGATTATCCCACTGCGTGAGAAAATTAATGTGTGGCGTGGGAGCGTGTGAAAAGTGTCAATTGTGTGAGTTTCACGGTCAATGCATGAGTTGGCAGCCCTGCTAAAGCCCAACTGAACACAACAAAACCAAACAGTGTGGAACCCAGGGGAGAGAGAGCAAGTGGAGTCCTCCACAGAAAGAGTCATCACGATATGCTAATTAGCACTAAACGCAAAGTACAGCTGAACCTAGTGGAAATGTTGTTAGTTTTTCGTTGTTAACCAAAGTACTGGGCTAATTAAAAATTTCACCTAATGATGGCACCAGATGAAAAGTCAACCTGCAGGCAACATGGATGTGACCAAATTTCATAGCAGTTCATCTGAGCTAAAAAAGTCAACCTGCTGGTGAGGTTACAGGAAAAGACATCATCTGGGAACCATTAAGGTCTTAAGCAAATTTTCTGCTAATAGTAGACGTCAAGATACACTGGATAAGTAAAACCTGCTGGTGGTGTGAAATGAAAACTTGTAGGAGGAGTGTGCTGCTGCTACTTCACCAGCCAACTATGTGCTCAAATAAAAAAGGAACAAATGTGAAAAAAACAACTTGGCAACACTAAGCTGACTAACTGGAACAATCTTCTTCACCGTGTTTTGGCACATGGCCTTCAACAGGGTGATTAACAGAATGGGCATTAATGAAAAGACAGTGGATCACCAAAGTCATCACGATTCATCCTCTGGGCAGCATGAAGGTCTGTACCAACTTTCATGAAAATCCATTCAACAGCTGTTGAATTATTTCAGTCTGGACCACCAGACCAACAGCATTTCCATCCCTAGGACCATGCCAGCTTGGTTAAAATTGGTTAAATTATTTTTCAAAACAGCTGAGCAATGTAGTGTCAAGCAATTATTATTCAAACAGTAAACATTGCTTTTGTTGGGGACTATTTTCAGCCGTGTATTACAGGAAAACAAATTTGGTGTGCTGGTAAGGATTGACCATAAATAAACTAAAATACATTGTAATGAAGGATCATGTCACCCACTGCAGCGGTGTGGCTCTGGTTTTTGGACAACAATGGAGGCATATGGCACAGGGGATTAAGATACTGTATATCAGGCATTTGATACACAGATACCTTGTGAGTAGTATCAGTTCATTGTGTTTTTGTGTTGTGGTATTTCTCTTGAGAGAAAAATATAGAATATCCCCAGGCTTATCCTTCAAATATCCCACTCTCCCTGGAGGTAAAGGATTCGCTAGTACTTCTCTCATATCTAGATATCTCTTCCCAAACTCTATCTCTCTCTTCCTCATCTCTCCTTCACTCCTTTCTGCTGTCACCATCATCTTTCAAACAGGCAGTCATGCCAAAACTCTGCCTTTTTGTCTCACTAACTCATTCAACACATAGTGTGCACAGGTTATAGTGCCAGTCAGGCAATGAGCCACAGCGTCAAGCACGGGATGTCACACAGGCTTATTTAATCCTAACCATTGGCAATATAAATTCTTTATATGATGAGGTGAACTTTAAAGTAATGACTGCTGGTGAATAAAATATAATTCACTTTCAGGACCTTACTCAATGGCTTAGAGTACGTGCGCTGTATGTGTTCATGTGAGTGAAAGGCAGTGAGAGCCTTTTATGTCACAGTAGCGTCCTCCTTCCTTTGCCGTGTCTGTGCCTTTCCTAGGCTGACCTCAAGTCGGCATCCGCTCACTGGTGGTGGTTCAGTGCCTCGCCAAGCTGTGAAAGGTGCTCGTGTGTCTGGAATCTACAATCTGCCTGTGTGACATGAGGCTGAAAATGCATGCCAAATAATTAGGTGAATTTACCCCCAGTCCGTAATTAACATTATATGCAATACTGTGGATCTCATGGCTGCAAAAAATCCTTGGTGGATTATGGAATGTTTCATTAGCATGACACGAGGGTGAAGCTGGTGTGTAAAGTAGCATGAATTGAACACTGTTATCAAAGTTGCTCTGATTTATTTAGCATTCTGCCAACATCAACTCATCAACACAAGTTAATGGAGGCTGTATCAGGCAGCACCAGGCTGCAATGTTTCCTTATGGCAGTCAGCAGTTAGATGTGTCTGTGCCTCCCACAACAAGCCTGGGGACTGTGTGTGTGTGTGTGTGTGTGTGTGTGTGTGTGTGTGTGTGTGTACTGTATGGGCGTATGCATCTGAGTGTGTGTATGTTGTTATGTGTGAGTGAGTGAGAAAGTCTAAACTGTGAATTTGCAAACTTATTGGGTACAGCTGTCCCCACGAGAGCACAAAACTGAGAAAAGCCATTCTGCGTGAGTGCTGCTTCCCACAGAGGAAAATTCCACGCTTGGGTTGTATCACTAATCAGTGACATTTCATCCTTTTCAGAGTAATTTTTTATGATGATTTCAGTTGTTGTAATTTAGCTTTTTCGCTTTACCCATGTTCCCTCAGCTTGTGTTGCTTACTCATGCATCAGTAACTTGTTTCCTACATTTCCTAGAATGCCCTTTGGCAGCCCCAGAGAACATCTCGGAACTTGTTGCATCCAGCTGGCTTTTACAAGAGGCAAAAACAGAAGTTATTACAGGTAGTATTAGTGCTCATGAGTGTTTCCAATAGGGAAAAACAATATTCAAACACAATAAATCTGGCTGTTGTGTGGCTTTAATGGGAGTTTAGTGTGCAGAGAGGTGTTGGCTGTTCTTCTGCCATGGTGAATATCTCCCAGAGTGATTGCTCATTGCATCATATGAATGCAAGACAATGAAAAAAGTCCTTTAATTTTAATTCTGGGGTACTGAGCATAACACCTAATATTCTTACAAGAAATGTTTTAACGTGATGTTACGTTTTATTAATCATCACCAAGAATGACCAAAATACATAGTAGGTAGAAATATTCAGATTCTTTACTTATGTAAAAGTAGAAATACCACAATGTCAAAGGTTACTGGGGTTATACTATTGTATTTTAAATATTTGTGTATGGCTGTAAAAATTTACTCAAATAGAAGTACTCTCTTTGAAGAATTCTTACAAGCAGTATTTTAATCTTAAAGGTAATCCAGGAGATGCTAACTACTACAGGTACATCATACTGTTGGGTTCATGAATCTCCATATTTTATAAGCTTATCTCATGCTGAATGTAAAATATTTATCTACAATATCAGTAAGTAAGTGTAGTAAAAACTGCAATATTTCATTTATGGCATGTAATGTGGTAAAGATTAACATAATGGAAAAACACAGATAAAAAGTACCATTAATTGTTCTTAGATACAGTAGAGTAAATATACAAGGATATAATTTCTGCAAGTAATATAAGACAGACATCAATATTATTAATGTTTTTGTATTTTTTATGCTTTGTCAGTGGCATGAATTCCAGTGTTTCCTCCGGTGGTTATGTTTCTGTGCCTACAGTCAATGATTAATACTTCATGTCAGTGTCAAATTAATATAGTTTAAAGCTAAAAAAAAAACCTCATGGACTGATCTTCCCTGACAACACAGAACTGTTCAGTGCTCACCCTCTTTTTATCCTCTGGTAATGAGAACAAGCTACTCTTTTGATTGTACTGAGTGTTGTGTTACCGTGTATTAGCCAGGTTCGCTTTAACAAAAATCCTTATTCAAGTCTCATCTGTGTGGAGGAGTAGGAAGCAGGGTGATGTAAAACTATCAAATAATAATTGATCACACTGAACTAAAACTTGTTTGTCAGGAATTTAATTATAAAAGCATCTATGTGCTCCTTAAAAAATAATTACTGAAGCTCTACAGTAAAGTTAATATACACCAACACTGTCTCTCAAACGATGAGACCTGTAATGAGGATCATCACTGTAACTATGATGCTCTCCAGGAGGACTCACACACAAGCTACAGAGAGAAACCACATTCAATGACAATTACACTTTATCTTCCTATTTTAAGCCATCATATATAAGGTCAAAAGTGAGTCCTGCTGCAAAACAATTTAGTTAGTAACCAAACATGCTCTTCCCATTATCTCAATCCACAGACTGAAGTGGTCTGTATGTAATCTTCGTTGGATGCATCTCAAGTCTACAGGCTGAAATGAATCTCAATGATGTGATGTGAAAATTGAGATACATTGTAAATTAGTGTACTGGTTACTGGTTTCCTATCCTTCCAGCCACTTAATTGCATTCAAAAGACATCCCAGGTGTAAACCAACAAACAAGCTCCTGATTACATGGCAAGAATGAAAGCTAGCAGAGCTCAGAGGCCTGAGATATCACTTTCTACATAATGACAGGGTTTATTAATGGAGAAAAAACAATTATGGCTTTTCTAACAGAAAAAGAGAGAGACAGAGAGAGAGAGAGACAGACAGACAGAGAGAGAGAGAGAGAGAGAGAGAGAGAGAGAGAGAGAGAGAGAGAGAGAGAGATTTGTTAATATAAGTGCATGGCTCCACAGTCTACCTATTTATTTATTTCCCCGCTGTGTCCAGTTTTCACTAAATTAATTCAATTTCAGAAGCTGAGATACCACATATTCACATTTTTACTTTTAATCTATTACTTACTAATTACTAAAAAGCGCAGCCTATGAGGGAAAGTGGAGAGTGCAGTGCGACGAACTGTGAGAGAAGCGTTTTTTAATGTAAGGTTTCATGCTGGTAACATTAGAGGAAACATACGTCCCTGCCAGGATTTAAACAGATGTAACCCCGCCTTTATTTTCCACAGTCCTTTACGGTCACCGTGTCTCTCTCCTCCGTCAGTACCGAAGGTAACTCCGTGCGTAAAGCTGCTGGACACCAGACACACACCGCGCGCTTTTAGCCTCTGTTTCACTTCTCTCGAGACTGAAACTGCATAAAAGCATTCCTCGAGGTTTTCAGTAAACAACCGGAAAACAGTTAACGATTTAAAGCGTTTTATTTATTTATTTATTATTTATTTATTTATTTATTTATTTTCATTTGTATGTGTTTTTGGCTCTCGGTGGCGCATTTTTTTCCCTAACAGCCTGTACGTATGCCTCGCACCCTCTCGGTAATTCATAAAGAGTAAACAATGTGCAAAGCAAATGAAGGATACAGTGGGAGTTAACTGTGGATACTCTTGGATTTAACAGTCGGTGACTGTAAAAACAGAGACTCAGTCAAACTTATGGCGTGAAGGTAAGGCATTTTTTTTCTCTGTGATGTGCCAAACTTGGCAAAGAACAAGATAATCTACAGCTTCAATCACTCTATAGCACTAAATATTGCCCTAAGATATATATGTAAAAGCATTTCGGTCCAGTGCTACCTACCAATGAAAAAATCGGGGTGATACAAAATGATTTATTGGGTGTAATTCCTGTGATATTAACGTCCAAGGTGAATTTGGCGCTGCTGTTGTGAGACTATTTGTAGCTGAACAGCAAAGCACGTTTTGCACATTTCAAAATGAGTCCGTTTATGTGAATCAGGGAGTGTGTGCCCGTAAGCGCACTAACAGTGCATGTGTCACATACACAGTTATGTATTATAAGGAGGGTTTTATTTGTAAAACAGGTCGACTGTGTTGGTCCAGGTTGGCCTTTAATGTAAATCCAGCCCAGGAAAAGTGCTCTGAGTGAGCTGTAGTTTATTTCTTGAGATGTGACGGTGCGCCCGTGTCAAGCTATCCTTCCCAGCCGGCGGTGCGCTGATTTCAGATCTGTTTGTGCCTTACAGTTTGTAATTAGTGCTGGGTTCTCCAGAGGCAGCGCTTCTTGCAGGGCAGGTGACTGCTGTTCTGGCTGCACAACCCGTCCTGTATCCTATCAACGCTCAATGAGCAGCTTTAACAAGTTAACAACAGCAGGCAATATAAATGTGATGAAATAACGGGATGGTTTATTATCTGCAGCTCCCCTGATAAACATGTCATGCTTACAGCGTATCTGTGGCATTCAATAGAGTTTATAGTGGCCTTTTCATGCTTGATGGTATTTTAATAACCTCTTTTCATTTTTCTTGATTCATTTTTGCTGAGATGTATCTTGCCTCAGTATTTTAGTGCCTTCTTGTATGTGGTCATTTTCCAAATAACAGATGATAGAGAGTGATGATCATGGTGATGCCGATATTGATAGTCAGCTATGTAGTTGCTTTATAATGAGTCAGTAACAACTAAGGACAAAAGGGGGAAAGAAAAAAATGTGATTGGCTAATGCAAAACATTGCCAAACCCTGACTCATAAACCCAGTAAAATATGAAATATAAAAACTGCTTTGACATTTGGTCAGCAGCTGTTCTGTCAGTCAGCAGGTATGTTTCTCTAGACAGCGCAAACATTTGCACCATGGTCATAACACCTGGCTGCCAAATTGGTGCTGGCATGAAAAAGGACACTGTCAAGCTTTATTTGACAAGGGAAAATGGGTTATGTCAACTCCACTCAGGCAGAATTAACAATTTCAGTGCTTTCTTAATAGAAGAAAGCAAATCCCAAGTGAAAGCATCTTTAGTTATATATCTGCTGTGACTGGATGTTGTGTCCATTTACTGTCTAGCTAGTGACAGTCTTCAGGCGCACTGTTCATCCATATGGATTCTACACCTTCCTGCCTGTGATGTACCGCACCTCATTGTGTGGAAAACAGCCTTGCCTGAGCTGCCTGATGCAGCGCTTGTCAAGCCCAGCTGTTTGACACAAACAGCTCTATTGAATCAAATCCCTTGGACGGTTCCTGAGAATGATCCGTTCAAAAACAGATATTTATCTCTGTGTGAATTGAATTAATATCAGGAAATTATAATACAAATGACTCAGATTCCAGAGCATCCCATATATGCAGAGCTGCTATCACTTTACCTTGAAAGAGATTGGTTTACATGAGGATATTTGCTGTACATGAAGGTGCTACACTGTCTTTAAGTGGATAAGGCACATTATTAGCACAATAGTTAAGGGGTTTAAAGCCAAATCACTTGATGCAGCTGGTCAGTCAATACTGACATTTAAATTCAACACACTGCTCCCAAGAGAGTTTACATGCATTCAACAAAAACAACACCGTATCTCAGCCTGCGCTTATTAAATCCAATTACAACCCAAACAAAGTTGTTTGTTTGTGTGGCTCTGGCATCCAAATTTGATCCAACCTGTGAAAATACAACTTCTAAACAGACAGATCTGAAGGCTTTTCATTACTGAAACCCCACATGTGCTGAACTGTGGTGGTCCAAGAACAGAAACCATGAGCATACATTACCAAAGCTTTCAAAATGTTACATTACTTCCATTTTCACAAAATGCTACATGAAGTTATACGATGAACAAAAAGGGAATGTTTTTTTTATCTTTTCAGCAGTGGGCCATTAAACATTTATGATATAAATAAACTCTATTGGAAAGTGAAGTAAATGTTTACTGCCTTAATGCAGGTTAACTGGTGTCATGTATATTTTGATACTTACAGGATTATGTGTGTAGCTGAAACTATATTGATAAATGTCAAGGTCCAGAAGCACCTTCTAATCATGCCGCTGTGATAATGCAGGTCTCACACCAGACCAAGAATGTGAAAAAGCCATTGCTGTATCCCATAGGTGGGTCAAAATAAAGCAGATGAAAAAAAGCTTAGTTGTTTGGACCAGAATGAACAAAAAAGGCAAGGGAGTGGAGACAGTGACCTTTGCATGTTCTGGTTCTGTCTGGAACATAAGCAAGCTAAGATGAAATATAGATAATTTATCTTTTCAGCAAAACCAAAAGCATACTAGCCGGATGCCCCGAGTGACCTCCAAATAACAGACAGTGTAAACATGTTCCCCTTAACCTAGCGGTGGAATTCTTGCATATTTCAGAAAAGTCACATGTGACAGTCCACCAGCTTCATGGTGCAGTCACTATTGTACATCTTACAGTACATATACAGTGGTCATGTGGCTCAGGCAGCCCCATTGTCTTTTGACAAGTAAATCATTTAATTGTATTGGATCTATGTGAATGTATCCGACTGGCCTATGTTCTCTCTCTCTAGAAACCCATTCCCCACCATGTCAAATACGTCAACACTCTGGGGACTAGCACCATCACTGAAAGGATGGAGGAGCCAATTAGGTCCAAAAGCCAATAAGAGATCCATCACGATCTGGTTATGCTCCAGGTTATAGTTATATGCTGAGAAAGTTATGTCAGCTGGTTGGTCTGTACATTAATGGTGTGTCCATATTACATATTGATCCACATGGAGCATATAAACAGTTCAGTGTATTATGTATGAGTAGTAAATGTAACCCTAAATGAGTATGTTGCTTGTATTTTGTTGCATTCAGTAGGTTCTGTTTGTCGCTTTTTCACTGAATATTAATTTTTTAGCACTCATTATAATTGCCATCACATATATTTTGTTTCTGAGTTCCTACAGGAGTTACACGGTTAGGTGCACACACACAGCATATTCTTTGCCTTTACAGTGCAGTCTAAACATTTGAATGTCACTAACACCTTCACAGTTTTGTATTATATTTAGAAAACATGCATATGCAAATGCACAAAGTTGCCAAAGTGAATGCCTAGCTGTTACAAGAGTAACAAATAACTTGTGCACAGCTACTGCATCACCACTTTCTGTTTAATTTGAAAAACAGCCCATTGGTTTTGATCGTTTAAAGCAGGAGCAACAGGCACTCCAAACTCAAGGTGCACAGAAAGAACTGTGAACCTTTCCATGACTCTACCTCACTGATCCAGCATGGAGCCACACACACACACACACCCACACACAATATTCCCCTGAGAGGTGTGAAAGTGCTTTAGCTACAGTTAGGCTACGCTGTCAGAGGATATCAGGCACCCCTTGCACAGCCACATATGAATGCATGAATGCACATGTGCACTGCATACAGACACACATGTACAATGAATATCATTGAACAGGGAATGTCCTAATTGGCTTTGACTCCTGTAGACCCTGATAAAATCTCAGAGGTATATGGCTTAAAAACTACTTCCAGGCCCATAAGGGAATTCTTTGAATGTTCCAACAAACTATCTGGACCAGTGGCATGACAGACATTGTGCAGTGAGTGACAGGATGACTATTAGAAGAGAGGAGAAAGAATGAGATTAATAATAGAAATAAAGAACAGAGTTTCCCAAGAGAAATAAAATTTCTTCCCAATTATCCTGGTGTGTAGTGTGTTTGGTCTGAACACCCTGACATGTGAAGGTGTAGTCCACTGAAGAGTTTTTCCCCATAGACTTTAAATTAGTAGCACGAGTTCCAGATCATTCCAACTCCAGCAGATGGTGCTTGACACACACAGACCCTTAAGGTGTTGAAAGAAACATTATTTTCACGGCTCACTCAGAACTACTGAATCTTAGCCTTTAAAAGGCCAAAAATTAAAAGGTGAAAGTGAGATGATGTGTCAGATTCAAGCTTTGCGTGACATGACTCATGCGTCACTTTTCAACAATTTTTTTTTAACCTCTTGTGTCAAGTGCCAAATGAAGCTGGGGTTGTACTAAACAGCATTTCAATGGCAGCTTCCTTGACATTTTCCTCTAGAGTCTGGGAGTCTTTTGTTTGGTGAACAAAGCAAGGATAGATCCTCCTGTCTGTACTGTATGACCTTTTGGTCTTAGCTTTGATAAATTATTGTCCAACCAAATACTTTCTTAGCAGCTTCTAATCTCTGAAAAGTAACACCTACAAAGAGCACAGCTTTGAAATAATCTACAGCAAGATCCTCAAAGAATTAAACAAGTGAGTGTCAAGGGCAAGTAATGCCTAACAAGATGAATAACAATTCCTCATTAAGGAGGTTATATCTGCCCATTTCAGCTCCATTTTGTGATTTTACCAAGGGTACAAGGATTGCAAATACACCCTCTGGAGATCAGAGGGAAACAGTGGAGAGCAAAATATGAAGTGAATTCTATATTTTATTCTATTTTTTACATCAACATCCAATCAAATGACTGCCTGATGTAAAATGGTTGCTTGTAGAGCCAACCCCAATGAGAAAAAACACTAAACCTGGCAGTTCCATTACGCTCGTAGCCACTTTCAACTAATTGTTTTTGGTTCTCCGGTATAGACTGGGTGGTTGCTTGCCAATTGTTCTCACCAACCCCCCACATAACCATGGGAAGCCATTTCCTGCAGACAAGCTCAGCTGAGTGTACACTGCCTTCCCAAAATGAAACAGCAGAGAAATGAAGGGAACTAGTGGCTGGTGAAACATGTCAACAACCACTAAGCATCAAGCAAGAGTTTCAAGATCAAACCAGGATTCATAATGTGAATATTGGCCTTACAATTTTGTCAGGGGCCAGAAACATGATCCCAGTGCTCAGATGCTCATGTTCTTCTGTCTCTGCTGGATGTATTTGCTAATAATATGGTGATTTTATTTGGTCACACTCAGACTGTTCACCTGGTGCATTTTTAATATGGTAGTTCTGTTTTCACATAATGTGTGATGCCACAGACAGATACTGACAGATACACTCCCTGAGTGATCACAGAGCAGCTTGAAAGTAAGTGAAACATCTCTTGTGTAACTGGTAAAAGTGACAACCACGAGACAACAATGCAGTTTCTGTTGTCACTACCAATCCGTCTGCCCATGTGACCTTTTTGGAAACTAACACTTGTTGCATCTCAAGTCCCACTGTGGTCTGTTAATTCTGTTGCTCAAAATCAGATTTTAAGAAGTTGGGTTACACTGTGGGCATGAAATCTCACACACACAAACATAACACAATAAGCTGTGTTTGCTTGTAAACATGCTGTCACAAGCCCTAACATTTGTATAGGCAAAGATAGTAACACAGATACCAAAACTTTTCATTGAAAAGAACTTTCATGGAAGAGTGATGATTTTAATATAATGTAAATTACACAATAACTCACAAGTCACTGAAATTTTTCTCTCCCCCTTCTCACTTTGTTTGTAACCCTGTATGTCCACAATTATCCACAAGGAAAGTGATTCAAACTGTGTCACATTTTCACCCATCAGTTGTGGAAATTGAGGACTGGGAGTGTGACCAGGTTACTTCTAATCTCTTCTTTGACAGTAGATGATGATAACGCAGCGGTGTGATCACAATTTACCAGCAAATGTGTTAGACAGACTGTATCTCTGTGCAAAAGGACATAGAGGAGGTTGAACACATTGTTTATTTTTAGCTGCTGCTTTAAAAATCGACTACAGAAAGACACAGGTATCACGGTATCCATAGTTTTTATATCTGCTTATCACTAGGGCAAAGATTCTTTCTGCCTGATTGCATCTCTTATCCCAGCATGGCCAACAGCACCATCCAGGTCAGTATGGGGATAGGCAGGATTATAAACTGCCTCAGATGACTGTGCAGTAAGCTCAGTCATGGATCAGGAAGGAAAAAACCCTGTTTTATTTACCTCACCTATTTTATAAACAACACAGTTGCTGCAGACAGTTACAGTAGAACTTGATTTACCTGGGGCTTACAAGCCTCTGTTGAGCAGGGGTGTCAGGAAAAAGCAGGGATAGAGATGCTGTGAATGTCTGGATGTTTGTGTGTTTGTGCACACACACACACAAGCAGTCGTTCTTACATGTGTGTCTGTATGTTTCATAATGTGTAATGGAAATGCAGCCAGGGGTGTGTGTGCATGCAGCATGCGGCCTCACAAGAGACAAGACCGGTTGTTAGGTCGGAGCTTCCCTACAACCTAATGAGGTCGATGGAGGCTTGTTACCAACCTCCCTCTCCTCTTACTCTAGTGGGCGGGTGCTCTACTATTTTCCCCCCTCATGCCTTCATTTAACATAACATTAATAGTTAGGTGGAATTTGTTCCGCAAAGCTTTGGTCATCACGGATGAAGCAATGATGCATTTTAGTTAGCCTCTTATGCCCATCTCTCCCTTTCTTTAAATGTTTTTTTTTCTCTCTATATGACTTTTCTTGACACTTCTTGGATCGTCTCCAATATTTAATTTGTTTTCACCTCTGTCTGACAGCATCACCATGGTGAAAAGTCCCTTGTCAGTGTTAAAATTTGTACACTGAATGCCATTTCCAGTGATACAGGTTATTGCATGTGTCAGTCAAATAAACAGCTGAATGGTCCTAGTTGGACTTTTTTATAAGTGAAGACAGGTATTTTAATATCCTGAATGTCTTCTTCTTCTTTTTCCTCTTCATTTTCTAATTTTGCAGTTTGAGTATAAAGGTGTTAATCAGATGCACCATACCTGAAGATAGATTTGATTAGTACTCATGGATACAAACACTTTCCTTCATTATTTTTAGTATGTTTATTATTTCTAAGAACACAACAAACTGTGGCATATGTGGTTTGCTGTCTTTGATATAAAAAGGAAAATGCAGTATATTTCTTATTAAATATTCACCATCTTTCCATTTTTTTGTAATGATAACCATTTATTGCCCTTACCCCAGAAGGGTAAAAACCAAACTGAATGAACCTTTATGGATCTTTCATAATGATAAGTGCAGAGACAAAAGGCCCATAATTGCAAAACCAAGATAATGACACAGTAATTGCTGCTCTGAATGAGCAGGTTTATTTTCAGCACAGTAAAAGTCATAGCAGCTACCACCTACTCTGCCAGCGCGTACAAAAAGTGACTACAAAATTGCGGTGCCTTGCTTCTTCACTCGTATGGCAACAAAAGAGAGCTCCTTTCCGAGAAAGGGAATTCACAAGATAGTCATTGAGTTTGCCAGCATCAATTATTTTGACCGGGCAACTAAGAGGGCTGTTGCAGATAGAAAACTAATTAGGATGAAGGCTATCGCAGGGTAGAATCAAACACTTTGATAGTATTGACACAGCGGTATCAGCTTGAGGTTTTGCCTTCCTTTTGTATAGGCTGATACTGGGAATTAGGAAAAGATTTCATGTTGCAGGACTCTCAACCCTTTGAACTGCAAATGCTTATTATCTTATCTACATAAACAATTCTATGAGGATAATCAGGTGTGAATAATTGGTGTAATCCATTTATAATCGACAATTACCCTAATACATTATCCACACAAATTTGATTTATGAATCCACTATAAGCAGACACTTCCAGTTGGTTTCAGTTAGGATAATTTCCTTTTGAGACTAGTTTTTAAATATGATGCATTCACTGCTACTGGTATCATAATGCTTCTAACATAAAGAGAACATAGAGAAAAGAGAGCAAAACAACACTAATGAAGTGCATCTTGTATTGCAGAGGGATAATGAAGGAGTTGTAGTAAATGGTGTGCTTCTGTTTTATGTAAATGCTCTGTTTGTGCACATGTGTGATGTGTGTGTGCATCATGAAACCGTACATGCATGGGTGCGTCCATGCGTAAGTGTGTTTGAGGCGACTTAACAATCAAATTTCAGGGATCTAGAGTAGCAGAGATTCAGTACAGCCAAATTGTTGATTAAATGAGGCTTATTGTAAGATAAACAGTGCAGTTTATAGCAAGGTTTAATAAAGTGATGACTGCATCCCTGCTGCATGACTGGATGAGATTAGTACTCAACTACAAGGAACTGGCCTGATTATTAGTTTTTCTCTACCTGATGCCAATTCACAAACCGTTTAAAGTGATTGGAGATTTGATTGCAATTACAAAACAGTTGCTATGTATGGTGCACTGTAAAAAAGGTAAATGTTAAAATACTATCACCATTGTAACTGGCAGCGGTAGAAAGATTACAGCCAAAAAATAATAGTGTTCAAGTTTTATGTAATTGAAATAATTTGGGGTATAATACGTTTGTTACAGGGGAAGGGGAAGAACAAACTCTGAATTAAAGAAATTTTTGTGCAGGATTAGGGATTTATACAGTAATTATGGTTAAGCTATTTTTAATTAGGAGAAACTTATAATTTCTGAGTAAAGTCGTGCCTATTTTGCTCCACCATAACTAAATTATTTTACCCCATAATCATTTTATAAGTGCTCCATTATTGCAAATATAATTACGCTATAATTTGTTGGCTGTAATCTAAAAGTGCACTCAGTAGAGTGCAGATCTCCACCAGGTGTTTACAGTCAAGATGGCGGCAAAAATAACAAAAACAGGGATTTATTCATTTTGTATTCTGCCTAACTTTAGTGGATCATAACATATGGGGTATGGAACTAATCTGCAGATGCTCCGGTTCAAGATGACACCAAACTTTTCTATGGATGTAAAGTCTGAACTTTTGAGCCATGACCATGGCCAAAATGTGGCCTGCAACAGGTAAGCCTTGTTTTTAGCCTAGCCGATTGCCAAAAATGCCTTTTGCTATGTTGTAACACATATTATAAAATGGCAAGGACTGCTGAAAAGATGAAAGTCTAAACTTTACGATCGGCTCATAAGGAATCTTATGAATATTTATTTAAAGCCACAACACAACCCACTCTCAAGGCCCCGAACTTTGGCATTGATTGATGTAACGTGGCAACAAAGCATGATTGGTTGTCCCTAACAGAAACAAGATTCCAAATTGAGGCAGTTGTTGATCACTTGCATCCCCTACCGACCAGTTAAGAGGGGTGAAGAGTCAGCAGTCAATGGTAGTATAAAACAGAGCAGTCAATGGCATTATACAATAGTAACTGCAATAATCAATGTAACATAAGAGGTCCTGGAGCAAACAGTCATAAATAAACACAAAAATATTAGGCTGATGGGTCCAGTAGTATGCAAGATTAACTGCGGACAGATACACATACAGAAAGACGCAGAACCAAAGGCAAGATCCCCTCCAGGCTTATGCCTGGCAGAGATAGTAACATGGAAACTAGTGAACAATAAGAAACACCCATATATTCATACTGCTATAGTAGCCACATTAAAAAAACAGAAGACTCAATCTGTATAAGTACCATACAAGTACTATAGAACAGCTTCTACCCCAAAGCCATACGAGAACTGAACACTGCCAAACACTGACACTGACTGTCTGGGACCTGTGTGACTATCAGTACTCCAAAACTTAAAGTTACATTTATAAAACACTGCACAAAAGTTTACATTCCAACTGCACTTTTGTGTGTAAATATTCTATTCTAATCTATGACCTGTCAATTCTTCTGTAAATGTTTGTGTCAGATATTGCTATTTCCTCTCGGAGTGAAATTCCTCACTTTATCTGATGAAAGAAAGCAAGCAGACAAACCCTGCATGGATGATGTGTAGTTACTGGGTACAAGACAAACATCCTCACTTGTGGTTCTTATCTGCTTTTGTTGGACAGTTGAGGCCAGAGAGCTCACCAGTCTGCAGAGAAAAGCCTTGTCACTACTGTGGAAATCCAGGATAGTCAGATAATGCCTCCTGCTTTCATAGATCAGTGCTGGGGTCACCTGGGAATAAGAGGATGCGGTTAGATGTGAGACTGAGGGATTGTGGGTAGAAAGTGAGGTCATGCTATTTAAGGATTATATCCAGGACAGGTCAACTGCTCACAATTCGCAGGTCAACTGGTTGGTTATTTAACCTGTTTAATGACGAGAGCTGCATACACTGTAGCTGCTGCTCAGTAATCCATCTGTTTAATATTATTAAACCTCAGTATGTATATATGAAAGAATATATTGTAGCAGAAATAGCTCTCAGTGTGCTTGTTATATTTTAGTGTGTCTTTCTTGATACTGGTTGTGCTGTGTTTGTGAGAGAGGGACATTTTCAAAATTCATAGTGCTTCCAATCCACATTAATTGATTTAATATTCTCCAAATCCTTAAATCATTGCCTCTATAATAGATAGAGGTGTAAAAACATTTATGCATTACGGCTCATCAGTCGGGCTGTGCCCATTGATCGCATGTAGCATCTCAAAGACCCCGTTCTCAGGGTCTAGTTTCCAGCTTTCTAACTAACAATGAACAGTCTTGATGCATAACAATGTTAAATGACAATGATAAAAATGATAACGGTGGCAGATTTACTCCTTGAAATCCTTTTTGACTTTTTGAAACAATGGCTCAATTTCACACAGAAGTAAACAGATTTATAATTTCTGACCGGCTGCTGCTAGAATTACAATTGTCACTAGCAGAATTTATCTCTTGTAGGTAGCTCTAATGCCAACTCCACAAGAGTTAGCATTAGAAAAATTCAGCAGCCTCTTTTTAAAACAAAAAACATGAAAAAGTGTCTTAAATATGCAAAAATATGGGTCTTCCTGACTACATACATGATTTACTTAATGCTAAAAGACAGGCTAAAGTTATCTCAGGTAAAAAGTTAGCTTCCTCACCAGCCATGATTCATGTTAAAGACATGTAAAGAAAGAGCAGCATTGTTCTTGTATTGCAGAGTAGAGCTTGTTAACGCTAGTATTCACATTTTCAAATATGATTTACTTTTATATGAGAAAGGATTTTAGGATGATGACAATGTGTTTGACTAACATAATGCTACACCAGCAAACAAATTTTGGCAGAAGTTACTGGAGTGTAAAATTCCCCAAAGCCAATACGGAGCAGGACAAGAACCACACAGATAAATTTTGCAGAGTTGTAGTGTCTATAGTGGTTTGTTATACCACATCACCTCATTTTCTAGTCTATATAATATGCATTAACTTAAATGGCTTACCCTGCTTCCAGTCTTTAAGCTATGATAGGGTCTGGCTCTATGTATCAGTGCTGCTCAGTAATGAAATTGATCGATCTTCTCCTCTAAGGCCGAGTAAAACAGTAAAAGTGTATTTCTAAAAATGTCCAAGTGTTCCTGTTCCAGCCTACAAAGCAGAATTTACAACACTTCATATCATGCACTTGTATTACAGTCATTAGTTTTTATTATCCACCCACAGTGTACTTTCTACAGTACCATGTATAACTCAACAGTATTGAGAGTCTGAAAAATTGAGTCTGTGAAATGATATTCGTTATTTCCTATTGCTGCTTTAGACAGTGTTTCTGAAGTGCAAAGAATGCTTGTTGCCCAGACTACCCTCATTTACAACCAAGCACAAAGTTTGCAAGTTATCATTCTAAAATTTGTCATGCTGTTTTATTACAAAATTGCATTGTGTGACATAAATTTTGCTCTATCAAATCAGGCCAGCAAGATGTCTGCTGCTCTGCCGTCTTGCTCTTCCCGAGAGTGAACAAGCCAAATCTTTGCAATGTTATTGTAAGTCTGTCAATTAGACTGAAAACAAATCCACATGAATAAAATATGTTTGAATTTTGATTGGATTTGAGGAGATATTTGAAACAAAGTGTAAACATATTGTAGCACATTGCTTGCACAGTAACAAACATTAGTTTTTAATATGTTTAATCAGTGTGTGTACATGTATTTGTAATTATGTGCACTTCTACTATATGTGCTTTTACATTTGTGTATGTATGCTGGTGTACATAAAGTTAAACCATTATTTAAGCTGAAACTTTGAACTTTGAATTTGTTGTTCAAACTGAGCCTTTTTTTCTAGATGGTGATTGATTGTTTTATACATTTTATGACTTACTGGGCTTACTGGGCTTTCAGTTCTCTGGTTTACTGGCAGCACACACAATGCCCAAAAAAGGTCCAACAGTTGGAGCCAAAATAATTAAAGCACAAACTCACACTTGTATTACAAATCAACTGGTGCAACAATTTTCACATAATTTCAGCTAATACTCAATTTAATATTATTTTAGCAATGCTTTCACACTTTGTTTACTTTTCTGGCTGCTAGTTCTGTTTTACAGAACATGAAGAACACCCACTAAACTACTTCAGTTTCTATCTCCATTGTAAACTCCACTTTGAAGTTAAAGCTCACAGTCATATTCTGGTCATTTTATGACTCTGAGTTTGCAGGTGAGAGTTTTCTTACCACCAGCTTATTGGCTGCTGTTCTTAGTTACACTTCACATGACACAAGACGAAGGATAGCTAATTACTAGAGAGCTTCAAAAGATAATACATCATGACAGCAATGTGACATTGTTTGCTTGTCTTCAGCCATGTCTTCTTTGTTTGAGCATCACAAAGTGTATATGTTTGTTCCAATACCGAGAGCACATGCTGAAAGGTGTTTTTCAAAGCAGCACTCAGAAAAATAATTACCAAAAAATGCTATAAATCAGCAACACAATTAAACCTTTACAGCTATGGAATGGCCAGGTTGTGCTCTGAGGAGGTAAACCTTCTATTTATTGCACCTTTTACATTATTCATTTTGTAAAATGATGAAATTCATTATGGTTATTATTTAATTTTTCAATTTGTGCATCATTTACACCTTTTATTTGACAACAAACAATCGAGGTTAATGGACATGATATCGAACATGGACCACCAGGACACACCATTTCCAGTGTTATTTTTATGGCATGATGGTTGTTCATCCTTATTCTATGAAAAGAAAAGGAGCAGAATGGACTCAAGAAACAATTAATGTTACTTTTTTATTTCAAAATGCAATCAAATCAGTAATATATAAAACCAAGAAGGTGAATCAAATATAAAATTATACCTGTATAATAAAATATCCTGCTTTATTTGGAAACGTTACTGAGAAGCCTTCAATTGCATTTGCTTTCTAAACCGGATTTGACACCTCTGTAATTTCATGAGGCAGTTTATTTCACTCCATTGCACCGGCATATATAAAGAAAATTACACATCCTAGCCTTACATCTATAAAGTTCAAGGTCTGTTGGTTCTGGCATTGTGACAGTAAGGTTTTCCTCCCTTCTTAAAATAGTCAAGAAAGTACATAAGGACTCTACTCTTCTCTAAAACTATGAATTTGATGTGCCCTGTCCTCAAGTGCACAGAAGCTTGAAGAAGTGACACCTGCCAAATGACTCCTACTGAATCATCCAGCATTAGCTCAACTCTAATAGCTTGCTTTGTGTTCTTTGAAGTTTCTGTCTCCTTATCGTTGGCCCCATGCCATGAACTAATCACACAGACAAAAAGACACCAAAAGGGTGGCTGTGGCCCAGGAGGTAGAGCAGGTCATCCACTAATCAGAGGGTCGGTTGTGCGATCCCCGGCTCCTCCAGTCCTTGGGCAAGATACTGAACCCCAAATTGCTGTGAGTGTGTGTGTGAAGGGGTAAGCATAGAAACATTGTGTGGCGCTTTGGATAGGAAGCGCTGTATCCTGATGAGCAGGTTGACACCTTGCATGGCAGCCTGTGCCACCAGTGCATGAATGTGTGTGTGAGTGAGTGACTGTTGGCATGTATTGTAAAGCGCTTTGAGTGGTCGATAAGACTATAAAGGCGCTATATAAATGCAGTCCATTTACCAGACCAGGCAGTAGGCCAATTGCTCAGGCATTCAATTCATCATTCAATTTAGCTTTCCTGGCCAGGTATCTATTTCTGGCATTTTGCCTGCTCAAAATCTTCAAAACCAAGCACAACCCTGTGTCCTTAGCCTAGTCCTGCCTGGGTGTGGTAGAAGTCATTTAGGATTTTGCCCAAACCAATCACTGTGACTGATGTACACATCCGCTCGATGTCATTTACAGTCGACACAGAAGCTGTGTTAGCAGCTGTGAGCAGTGGCTTAGAGCAGTAAGCTGGGTGTTTGTCATGTGGATTGAGGTAGCATCTAGTTTGTGATATGAGTTTGTAATGAGTAAATAATTAAATATCCATTTAACTCTTCACTCTTCAACTATTTCATTGTCATTGTGTAGTCCAAGCTGTGTGGCTATTAAGCTTTCATCTTCTTTTTCCTTAATCCTCCATCAAAATATGAACAATCATAATCACTGAATCCTCCCAATCTATTTTCTCAAGTACCACAGGGGCCAATTGATAAGTTGAACTTTCTGGTCTTACTGTTCTGTTTCAGGAGCTTTTATTTCAGTCAGTCAATTTTCACCAGCCACAATACAGCAGCTGTGTAGGCTGTCACCATGCTTGTTTGGATTCTGTCTCAGGGACCGTTTAGTGACATTCTCAACCTTACAAAGACACTGATTAGCTCAGCTGTTTCTGCAGCCAGGAAAACATGAAACCTGTGAATCAAATTTTAGAAGGGGATTCAGAGGCCTTGAACCAGGCTAGTAGCACCTCTTTGTCTGATAATCAGGTCTTTACCTTGCTAATCATTTGGTATTTACTATATTATATCTTTGTACTTTTGTGAGACGAAAATGCCATACCAATTACATGACAAGACAGTTCAGTCTAATTTTAGGGCTGTGTCAACACTGCATACTACCCTGGGAACTCCACAGGTACTGTAACAAGCTGACAAATCTCTACTGACCTCAATCCACATGTCCCTTACTGACAGATAAATCCACACCAAGAGGCATCGACTTGGATAGCAGAAAACCATGTTTGACCATGACGAAGGACTTTTGTAGGTGTAGTAGACAACTTATACAATCTGCAACATATAGCTATGGAGTCTAGCAAGATTTTCTAAAACCAGACTGAAAATCAAAAAGCTTTTGTTGGTGTTCTCAAATTTTGTATTTGAAAGCATCCTGTGCTCAATCCATGATTATCTTTCTTTGTTGATATCTTACAGTTGTGTGGCTAATTCACCCTCTCCAAGTGAAATCTGATTATTTCTGAATAATGGCTCTTAAGAAACAAACAATCCTATGTCCTGGAAGAACCTTTTTGTACATGTTTCTGGTACAGTGGGTGAGAACATGATCACTTATTCGGTGCTTAATCACCTCACTGTGTGATACATTTGCTTTATCAGTCACAAGAATAAAATCAACAGAGCAGTGGGATTTGTCACAAACACAGAGCAGCTTGGCAATCAATTGGCTCAGACTAATTTGTGTAAGTTTGTATAAGCAAATAAATATTAACAGGACATTCACCAGGCTGGTGGGTAGTCTGTTTGCTTCAAATATCAAAATACTGAAAGCAAAATAAGTCTTGGAGTGTCAAAGTCACAAGGTGAAAAATTGTTTTCCCACAGAGACCTCTGTGCAATCCCTGATTTAACTGGATGACCTCATAAAACAAGTGGCAAGGGTCGTGAGTGGGAAGCCAGTGAGGGATTATGTCCTTGCTGCTGTTTATTGTAGGTGCCTCTGCGTCTATGTAATGTACACACACATTCTTTTAAATGATTTTTAAATTCTTTTCATTTTAAAGTTTGGTTGACTAGTCAAATCAAGCTGTAGCCGAAGTCAGGATATACAAACAGAAACTAGAAACTACAAGATTGCCATAGTGACACTGAATTCAAATTGGACACATTGGATCATGTTTTAGCATTCGGCTTACATCATTGGCCCTGACCTCAGACTTACCTGTGGAGAAGGATAATATTATTAGTAGTAATTTTTTTTTTAATCATTATCAGGTACAAGTCACAGAGGACGTCATTTATAGAATAAAAGTTGTGCATAGCAGCAGGGAGAGAGCAGAGGTTTTTGTTTATAAGCAAGCACCAGCTATCGGCCCAGCTGTGAGAACAGTCTCACGTACTGTAAGTAAGGAAGTAGAGCGGGCAAATAAATAAGATTAGACAGCGCAGGGCATCTGCAGGGTACACACACAGACTGGTGCCCCAGAGCAATGCTTACACATCCGAACAGGAGCACTCTTCCCTCACTCACTCCCTTACTCTCTCTCTTTCTTCTCGCTGTTTCTATCTAAATCCCTTTCCCTTCACTCCCTGCACTGAGGCTGTCCTCTGCCCTCCTCTAGTAACTTCTCTAATTACAGTTTTTCTTGATTGCTAAGACACATTTCTTGAAATTATGCTCCATTTCCCAAAACTCCAAACACAAATGCATAACTGCACACTTCAAAAACATCAAACTTCCATGTCAAAACCAAACTGTATTGCATCTGAACTAAACTTTGCCTTCAGACATCACATAAAAGCCATCAAATGCACAAACACTACAAAATAGCCATTATACAAAGGTGGGATCAATTCAAAACACTACCATAAAAACCTGTTACTGCAATGAACATCTCTACATGATGAACACAATATAAAGACACAATGCATGTATAAATTTTCAAAATTTTTAATTCCTCAATGTACTGTGGTAAATTAAACTGAAATTGAGTGAAGAAGTAAATGTACTGTAAAAATATGCAGCTGATAAAGAACTTGGAATACAGTAAAATAATTTCCATGTATTTACCAATGTAAACCAATGAAAAAAAAAACAGTTGTACATAAAGAAAGAATCACATTTATTGTGTGTCAGGTCTTTGTGGATCCATTGTTCCAAAACAAGTGAACTAACCCATTGCCCTGTTATCTATCCATCCTGAGGTTCTGACTGGTGTGTGAATATGATAATTGTGTATGATAATTTTGACTCTTAGCTTTTCCACCTGGGGGATTATGTGTTAATTGGGTTCCAGCTGTGATGACTTGAGTTAATGATATTGAATGCCAGTGCTTTCAAAATGAGGACATGAGTGAAAACAGGGGAATAGTGTTTAGGGTTTTGGGAAATGGATCTATCTTTTGGTAGATGGCATCATGGTTAGGCCTAGTAATAGTGTGTAAACGATTGAGAAAAACTGTAATTTAGCTGACTACTAGGCTTAAAAAGTGCCATTTGATGTTGTTCTATGTTCTTATTTTGCTCTAAAAAGACATAAATTGTTGTATGATCATCTCAGCAATGAGAGTGAATTAACACAATCTGAATAATAAACATACAACTACTTCATGTCTTTGCATTCCTGATCAAGGCGGAACAAATGTGCAAACCTCCGTGAAAGTATAAGGTAATCTAATCAGTGCAGTGACATTCAGATGTACTGTAGGTTAGATGTACGCGACCCTATTAAAAAATTCACAAATTACTAAAAGGGTCTGTCCTTCACAAATGAAATGTGTCCTGATTGCAGAGCTTTCCAAGGACTTCTGAATAAAAACACTTTGTGCTCATATGAGGCTGGAAAGGGCACACAAGCATCTCTAAAGAGTTTGGCCTTCACAAGTCAACAGTTAAGCAGATAAATACAAGTAGAAAAAAAGTCAACATTTCTGTTAAACTGAGCTCAAGGGCTCCATACAAAGCTCCAGGAGGTGGTGAAAAGCTGTTGGGTACCAACCGTAGGCATCTGGCACTTGCTACAAGTACACTGATCAAGAGATGAATCATTAAGGATAGCATGGAGAAAAGCACTGCCTGGAAAAAACTCAAGGCAAAACATGGCTTCACATGTCAGGTTTATTAAAGGCAACCTGGATGTATGTTCCTGGATGTATGCCTCTGGCAATATATTTTGTTGGCAGACAAGACAAAAGACATCATGTTAGAAAGAAAGAAAACACTGCACAGAAACACCTATTCATGAAACATACAGATAGCGTCCTGGTCTTCTTTGCTTCCTCAGGATCCGGACAGCTTGCGGCCACTAAGGATCAGTTCAGTGTTGCAACCCTGTCTTATAATGTTTGCAAACGTGATTGCTGTCTGGATTATGTTCACAGGCAAATTTTTTTGCATGAATGAAGCACTACATTTAGTTGTAGGGAGAAGGTCGGGTTGGATGGCAGTTGTACAAAAATCAGGACGTTGACACTGAAGACAGGGGTTCCCATCCTGAGTCCTGTGTGTGGTTAGGTTTAGGCAACAAAAGCATTTCAGTTAAGGTGATAAGGTGAGAAAGATTTTGGTTTATAAATATGTTGTGTTGAAAGTCGCTGCTGACTTTGTTTACTGAATTAAACCAAGACCATCTTTCCCGAATTTTAACTAAGTGCTGCCAGTACCTGAACGTAACCATAAAAAGTTTAGTAATGGAGTAGTTATTACCTTTACAATATTTCTGATTATGTTGACAGAAAACATAATCTGGAAATCATTACATTTTCTTACAAAAAACATATTTTCTGTTGCAATTTAGTATGTAATTGCTAGGAGACAGGGTTGTATGTTTGTGACCTAAAAGATAATGGAGGATGGGTCAAACAAGTTTTTAAAAAAATTTCAAAAAACTGTCTTGACTTGTGGTTGGAAACATGTCACTTGCGGGAAGCGAACAGCAATCTCCTGTAGCAAAGTCCATTAAGTCAACTTTTTGCAAGATAGGATCTAACCAACCACCCAACCTGCCACCTCTGAATATGTAAATTTGTCACTGTATATAGATGTAATCTGAACTGCTTCACTTCTCCGGGTCATAATTACTACGACCGCTAGATGTCGTCTTTCACTCAAATGTAACTATAAGTTGTTTTTGGCGACTGACATTACAACCAATAGTGTCGTTTTTCTTGGGAGGACAGGATCAAAGAAAATTAGAATTTTGGAATGGCAAAGCCAGAGTGCTGATAATAGTGTGTCACCTGAAGGTAATCATGGAAGATATTCTAGATATAAAATGTACTTAGTACTGATAATGTTCTCAAAGTTAATTAAGAATTAAAAAAAAATTTGTGTCACTTTTTGTGCAAAAACGTCTGTTCCATGTGCACATGCATTTTAGCGCAGAATACATCTGAAAACTCTTACTACTCTATACTATTCATTCATTCTTTAACTTATTTATTTATTTAACCAGATTTTACAGTAATGTCTGCCAGCCGTCAGCAGGTAACAGCAATAGATAACAGTCATAACCTTACAACTAAAGCAAGTTAAAATTATAGTACAAAACAAAAACAATCTATAGAAACCATTTCAAGAGTAAGAAAATAATTGTTGTGTTCTGGAAACGAAATTAAGTGCAGAGATAAAATGAGTTAGATGTAGATGGGATTTGAAGAAAATTCCAGTCAGCAGGAGCAGCTGCCTGAAAGGCTGTAGAATCAATTATGGTGTGAGTGAGAGTGGGAGGGAGTGAAAATGGAGCTGGAAAGTGGGGAATGACAAACATTAATCTAGACAGGTATGAGGGAACTGCACTGCTAAGGGTTTTGTAAAATAAGATGTGTATTTTTAATGTTATTCTAAAAAGATGAGACGTACAGCTTCATTAAGTTTGCAGAGGAGTGGAGAGGTTTCATAACATGATCATGGTAAATCTGAGATTTGAAGGATGTTTATTGTCAAATTTACTGAGAAGTGATTTAGATAAACGGTGAATGCCAATGTAATCCAACCGAGAAATTATGTAAAGTATACAGATATAAAAGTGCACAGACTAGTATAGCTTCCTCTTGCCAAAATCCCATAGTTTTTCCAGGAGAAGCTGAATTAATTTAAAATTTAAAATTTAAAAATCCTCTATGTCTACTCCAACTCCAACTAATTCAAGGGGTTTCAGCTGGGCTATAACAAGGTTATAAAAGTGTTCACAGTGATGATGCATAATGATGCATTATCATGCTTTCCTGTCTGGTAACCTAAGTCTGTTTAAAAGTCACATGTGTGGTTATACTCATTCTTTGATTAAAAAACAGAAGACACATTCAGTCTGCTCTAATGAAATGTGTTGCATTTTTCTAGCACAATACCATTAATTAGGGTTTCCTAAATCATGGTGATCCATCTGTCAGTGGAAGACAGTTCCATTTTCCTCACAAATACTGACACTAACAAACCTGACATTCCTTTTTTTCTCATTATTTTCAACAACCTCATGTGCAGAACCAAACCAACAATGAGCTCATCCTACTCCCAAGTATAATATTGAAAATCTCCAGCCAAATCCTTTAAGCACACTCAGTGGAGTTTTTGACCATTAGTAGCGTCATGATGCAATATTTCAGTCAGTTGGTGTCTCTACTAGAATGTTAACAAGGATGCATGAATAAATGCACAAGCATGTGAGTGACGTGGTAAACATTCCTGCCAATTGCAGAGGGCATGCAAGTCGCACTATTCCACCGATCATCAGTTGGTGGAGTTTATGGGCCGAGAAATGTAGCAATTTGCTTGGAACAGGCAGGTAAGAAGAAGACGGCTAAAAATTTAAACATGGACAGTGCAGGTTTCAAAAGATTTCAACAATGTTAATGAGGATGGAAATGCACTTTTTTGTTTGTTCAGCTTCAAGGATACAAACAATGCATTTTGGGTAGAAACACTGAATGTAAACACAAACTAGTGTATTTGCTTGCAAGAAAACTCTGCAGGGTACTGACAACTTTGCGATTTTTTTTTAGAAAAAGAATGATCAATATACCAAAAGAGTGTTTTTAATGAGTACTTGTTAAACATGAGTCAGAATTCTGTGAACTGGAGGGAATTTTTAACTTTATATATATCACAATATGTTGTACTGAATGCAAACTTTGTGTTTTTAAGTTTTATACACAAGGTCACTCTCAAGCAGCTGCAAAATTAATTTCTACCAGTTCCCTAAATTAAGTTTAGCTTTCCCCCCTAAGTTCAAGACACCATAGTTTTTATGGTTGTAGTTTCATCAGATGGAAATATGGTTGATGCCTTCTACATCATTGTACATACATTTGGGATCTCCATTATAATTTAAAATAAAGATGGATCCATTACTGGGTGCAGCAGGGTTAAAGAGATTAATATCTAAGTTTCTGTTAAGCAATTACAGGAGTACAGATTATTACCAAGTGTTACATTTTTATTTCTTCACTAACTCTATGGAAACTTTCACATTAATACAAGTACAAATCCAAATGCAATTTTCTCTCTGTGTGTCTTCATGTTTTGCAGGGCCTGTTCTTGGCCTTCGTCACTTACAGCTAATGGATGTCTTTACCCAGTATGCCTATAATGACAGTTTCTACGACAATGGAACATGGGGCTTCAACGAAACAGACCAAGAACAAAAGCACCCATACAACTACTATGCCATGCTGCTCACGCTGCTCATCTTTATTATCGTCTTCGGCAACGTGCTAGTGTGCATGGCTGTGTCAAGAGAGAAGGCTCTGCAGACCACCACCAACTACCTGATCGTCAGCCTGGCTGTGGCTGACCTACTGGTAGCCACACTGGTTATGCCCTGGGTCGTCTACTTGGAGGTAGGAGAGCAGATGCGCACACACACACACAGACACACACACACACACAGACACACACACACACACACACACACACACTCTTTGTACATACTCGAAGAGACATAAATAAGCTGACATGCCCTATACAGCAGACATGCTCTCCCTATTGCTTTCTCAACCTCTTTTTCTCTGTTTATCTTGTGTCATTGGACCAGGATTAGAAAACAAAAGTGGGGATAAATGAGAAATAAGGATTTGCAGACTTGCAATGTAATAGCTATAAGAAGATTCATACCATTAATAAAACATAAGAGGGTAAGCTCTGAAAGCAATTAACGCTTCACTTTAGGAAAGAATATAATCAACTTAAAAGACAGAATTCAGTTTGGCATTAAGAGGTCAAAGATAAGAAAGCATTTTAAACATATGACAGGTATTTATACGAAAACTGGCACCAGTAAAATAATGGTGAATAAAGGGTTTGAGCCAAGCAAGCTGCCTGCAGTTATCAGCAGGTCAGAGGCTCAAGGTGAAACAAGGGTGAAGGTTAATGTGTTCACATCAGTATTGTAAATATCAGTCCTGCAGTGGTTAATGTAGCAGCACTATGTGACAACATCAAAATGTCAGACCAGTCCGTTCAGTCAGAGGTCAGATGTTTATGAATAATTCTTCCTAATTCTGGGATACATCATTTGGCATTCTCGGCTGTGTGGGATAATGCAGACCTGTTTTTTAAAAGCAGTTATGACACATAAGCGCCTGCTAACCAGTGCAGCCTAAAACAGAACAGAGACTGAGGTCAAGCATAAAATCATCTCTAGTCTAAGAAATCAATAACGAACAGGATGTGGGCTATCTTTTGGAAAAATATCTCTCTATCTCTCCGTCTTTGCTCATCTCTTCTGTCTATCTACGTGGTCCTGGGGTTATTTCTGACCATCAGGCTTTAGGTCACGCTGTCTGATGTTGAGAAAGGCAATCTAAGACTACAGGGACTCTAATCCTCCTGCGTCTCTCAGTGAGCCATAATGATTATCACTCTGATCAGATTACAGTGTATAAATCCAAGGGATGTCATGGCCTCTCCATGTCACTATGTATATTTGTTTGTACATACAGAACAATGGTGATTGGAAATGTGTCACTCAGCCATCATACAGGAATATTAATACTTTTGCTATTGGCAAGTATTAAATTGCTATTCCAATGCTGTTGCTGTTACCAATGAACAAAAAAAGACTTTTTTTGTGATCACTGGCAACAATTATCAGACTTTAGTTTGTTTGTCCATAAGGTATACAACCAGCATAATGTGTTTGTTTTTATCAGAATTATATACTTGCTATCTCTGTTGATGTGGGCAGCTGGGTAGACACAGAGGGAGCCTAGATCAAACCATTTTAGAAAAGTGGGAGTTGAATTTTAACCAGCTCTCAGCTATCAGAGCTCCAAGTTGTAACATATAATATTCTCAATTAAATATTAATGTTTATATCATAACAGAAAAGTGAGTCTCTGATTATGTTAAGTGGTTTGAATTGCACAGATGTTTGTTGCTAACTGTTTTTGTTCATGGACAACACATTTGGACTGTGATGAGCACTGGAACCAAACTGAAGAAAGTTGTAGTACTGTGTGTGTTTTCTGAGCAACCCTATCGCTTCGGTATCAGACGATTGTGCAAAACCCCAGATCATGTTCAGTTTGATTGTTTTTCACCTCCAACACTATGGGGTTTTTTTTTGTTTTTTTACACTTTGTCTAAATTATTATTGCTTTGGCTAAGGCATATAAACTATGATTAATTTATGGTTATGATTAGGCAACATTGACATATTATCACCATGGTGAACTTGTTAGTGAGCAGTTGTCTATGTACACATCCAGCAGACATATAGCAATATTAGAATTCATTTGGAGTTACGTTTCTATCCACCTGGTGAATGTAAGTCCAATATTCACTGTCTTTTTAGCTCTGTCTTTGCACTCCACCAACTCCTGAGGGAAATGCTCCACCACACTCACCAGTCTGTCAGTTGTTTGGTGCTGAGCAGGAGGCAAACAAGGGGTTTTTAGAGCATCTTCGCAAAAAACAGCTGACTGCTGCTACCGAAAATGACACTGATGAGAGCGGTGAGAGTGAACCAAAACAGTAAAATTGTGGTACAAAAAAACAAACAAAAAAAAGCTTAAGGATGCTGAAATGCTCTGCCAGACTGAGGGGAACAGCACAGTCTGGTGATAGTCTGTGGGTTTAGGTATAAGTGACCACTTTCACATACAGTGTAAGTAGTCATGTGATCCCCTGTTAATATAAAAATACAGATTATAGCCGCTTTAAGGGTAGGAAAAGATTGTGGTTATGTTTCATAATAAGGCAACAAAGTCCAGTCTCTTTGTGTTGAAAGGAATCATTCAGTATGGATGTCATTCTCAGGGATATTGGGTTGTTTTTGGAGACATATTTGACAGTTGTGTTTCCTGTAACCTTACTTTGTTAAGGACATATAAACATCAGTTTACAATAACACTTTTATAGCTGCTGTCTTGTTCCTGCTGGAATCTCCTGCTGTTTTTTGTGTTAAATTTGGAAAAAGGCCATCAGTGTCACACAGTCCTTTCTTACAAGATGAGGACAGGAACAAGCATGAAAAATGGTTTAAGTTATAGTTTAGGTAGTTCAACAAATATTTTGACTGAAAATGTGTCCTCAACAATAATTTCTCATTAAACTTTAAGCAATTTGGTATTCTGTTGGATAATCCCTGAGATCATTTGTAAAGAAACTCTGAAACAGGATATTTGTGTGGTCTGTTGGTTCATATAGGATCAATGGCGGTGGAGCCACAGTATAGGATTGTTGCTATTTTGCTCACTAACTTATTTGCTGGATATATTTAGATACATTTAGATCACACATTCTGTCACAAAATTATTTATGTGAGCCACAGGAATTTCTGTAGCTCATAACAAGACTGCCATGATAAATATTTCATATAGTTTAAGAATTGATTATAGTTTCACAATGTTTTCCTGAACACATGTTTGGGGGAGATGGAGGGTGATACAGACCAATGCCAGGCAACAAGAACAATCCCATTTGAGCAGTTTCTTACACAGAGAAGTACTCCACCCTATTTATATTCTTATCTGTCTTACCATCGTTTTATCCCTAGACTAATAACAACAATCTTGAAGTTCTCCACAGATTAATATGCTGAGACCTAAGCACTGAAGGTTTGTCAGAGTCAAATGGATTACCCAGCATGTGTTTGGAGTGAGATGCTCATCTGATTTTGTCGTACCCATCTAAGGCTGTCAGCCCGCCTGCTAATGTGAAGTGGGATAAACTGAGACAGTATTAGTTGGACTCAAATACTCTAAATCCTTGCAAATAATAAATTAAAAGTTGGAATGTTGATTTTTCTGATGGCCTGAGTCTACTGATTAAGGTTAACAGTCAAATACAGATAAACACATCAAAAAGTTTATAATAATCTCTAAATTTACATTTGAGTCGGGAAAATGAAGATTAGGAATTCACAACAGCTGAGCTTTGGTTGAGAGGCTTCTTTAAATTTGTTTATTCATTTCATGTTGTTCAAAACATGCTTCCTCTTCCATTTCTTAAGATAATGACAACATTTAGCATTATCTGTTCAGTGTTTGGTAACAATGTTGTGACTTAACAACATCTATACTCGCCCGATACATGCTAACTATTTTTCTTTATCTATCTGCAGACATTTTTACTTTATTTTAGTGTCACAGACTGTGGCTGTGAATGAGAATCTCGTGTTAAAAATGCATTAGCATGAACTACAGTGAGAGCTTAGTCACAGAGTGTGGGCAGGGCATTTAACTTGCCCTTTATTATTAAATGCTAAATTAGCATTAATTACCACAGTTTTCGCTTTCTGCCAAGTGTGACTGATTTAGAGCACATATGGTGGGCACATTATGCTTGACTTCAGGTTTAAAGTTTGTTTAAAATCAAGGTGAATAAAAATGCATCAATGCTTTTTGGGGGGAAAATGAAGCTTTTCATCCCTGACTTTTATAAGGCTTCATATTGGGTTGACGATGGAGTTTTCAAGACTAGAAAATGTCATTAATGTCATGTCATTAAAACTACATTAAGATCTTCTTCAAGAAAGACCTGAGAACAAGAAAAAGTCATAGTCAACCATCCAGCTAGCATACAAGACCAAGACATTTAAAGCCAGACAACAACAGCAATAGACAAAGGAGAATTAAATTAAATAATTATATATAATAATAATAAAAAAAATATTAGATGGTAAAACTTTAAAATCTTCAAGTGAAATGAAAGGATCCAGCTTCAGTGCAGTTTGCAGTTCGTTTTGCTGAGAAGGTGCATAGTGCATGAAACATGCTTACCCATAATGCTAATCTAATGTTAAGTAATTAATGAAGTGTGTTCTGTTGTTACAAGATTTAAATGAGAGAGGAGATGAGGCTTTAATGGGAGAGCTTTGTAAATGAATGTCATGATGTAATTACAGTATTCCCTCTTGTCAATAAGCAAGTCCACCAAACTTTGTGATCCAGAGTAATGAGTATAAAATTATTTGTTATGCCAGTGATATGTAATATGTGCAAGCAATGTATCTTATGTTCTTTGAACAGATGTTTGTCTTTGTAGTACTTTTCAAAGTGTCCTTTTATGTATGCACTTCTTCTATGAAAGGTCCTACAATAATAAAGGTTATTGTTTATTATTATTATAATAAATTCCATAAAGACAGCCAAGTTTGAGATGAAAGAGCAGGATGTGTTGGTTTCATTTAACTTTGATTTTAAGTGATGTCTGAAATTGCACTGTCGTACCTATTTTTTCTCAGTTCCTCAGCCTCCATTACTGCATTTTCAATTTCCCAACACCTTACCTTTGCAAATTAAGTCAGAATGCTGATACATCCCGAATTATAATACACTATGCACATATGCACATTCTGAAGCCATAAATTAAGTCAGAAGACTGGGGGCAAAATAGCAAGGACAAAATTGAGAAATTGTATTGTATTGTATAATGTATTTCCCACAGTCAACATTTCATAACAGTTATTCTCTTTTAGCATAGCTTTGTTTTGATTTCATTGCCTGAGACATGGTGCAGTTTCACATCTTCTATGTGTGGCCCTACACTGATGTGATTAGACCTGTGTTGTAGCCATGAGGGCCTGTAGTGGTTTTTTAGCTCTTGTGAGCAAGGCCGTGGGAAGTAGGGGTGCCGGCTCAGTTTTAAAGCTAGAGTGGAGATTCTGGTATCATATGAAACTAGATGACCTAAGGAATCAAGGAATGTCATGCTAGCTTGTCAGGAAGGGGGCTAAATAACGAAAGTTAGGCTAAATTTTGGCAAGGGATAAATTGACATTGCCATTTTCAAAGGGGTACCTCTTACCTCAAGATATCTGAATGAAAATGGGTCCTATGGGTACCAACAAGTCTCCCCTTTACAAACACGCCCACTTTATGCTAATCATATGCAGTTTTTGCATGCAGTATAAATGTGTTATTTTCACCTATTCTAAAATGGTGTATTTGAATATTTCTGCATACTGGGGTCCCTAAACAGTCTCAGAATTGCATAAGTTGGGTATGACTGGAAAGCTGAGACTCTTGTGGATTCAATGAGCCCAAACGTATTCATGTGTGATGGTGTTAGTCTCCATAGTAGCCAATTAATTGTATTTTCTTTTCTTTTCTAATCATGTAAGAAAACATGCACAACCGATGTACATTTTACATTTGTACATTTTATTTTACTTTACCCCCCACTTGAAACATGTTCCCATGGCTATGCTTGTGAGCCTGATACATTTGTTATGGGCTACAGCAATGGTGAAGATATAAAAAGTATGATGTGGGGCCCGTGGAGCTGGTGAGAGGAGCAACCTGTAGATTGAAAAAGAAAGATCAAGAAGAGGAAGTGATAGGAGTGACGGAGAGAGACAGGCAGAGTGAATGCAGAGGATAGTGTAGAGACACAGAGAATACAAATGTCAGGAGCAAAAGGTTGGAAAAATGCAAAAGAGGAGGAAAGAGGAGAGGTTGCGACAGGGAGAAGGGCACTCATTAGGCTGTCGGATCATTCTGCAATCACCTTTAGTGTTGTAGACATCAGCAATAACATATGTCTCTTTAAACTGGCTCTTAATTTTATGAAGACGAAGCCTGGGGATAAAGATTAATCAGCCACAGAGAGGTAGGGGTTGCATCCCAAACACACACATCTTTCTTACTCTTTTCAGAGCTGTGGGAAGACACGGGTAGCCTGCAGTGTCAGGTGGGTTGGGTGGCGTTGGAGCACTCAGGCCTGTCAGAGCATCACTGATGATATTAGTTTTATCATGTAACAGAAAGCAGCAGAGATATGAATACAAATAGGTTTCTATCATGTCTTTGATTGAAAGCCACTTGGGACTCAGGACCTGGGTGCATGTTATAGGATAATTACCTCACTAACATTGAGGGTAGATTTGCAATAATCTATAGTGTTTATTTCCTCCTGTTGTCAGTGAGAAGATGTCAGGTATTTTACGTATACTGTAAAATGTATTTTGTTCTATATTTATCCGTTTTATGTCTTTCGCTCTTTCCTCCCATGCTTCAGTTATGCTCTTTATTCACTCTCTCTTTCTGTTACTGGTGTGGAAATAGTATTAAAGATATTCATGGAGGCTTGACTGTAAGGATTGCTTTTTGTTGCAGAAGGAAAACACATAGTTTCTGCTGAAGTGTGGGCAAATGCACTGTCTTTGTTGTGTTGACTGTTGCTGTAAACTGCTATTTGTTGATTTTTTTCTTTTCTAGGTAGTAGGAGAATGGCGCTTCAGCAAGATCCACTGTGACATCTTTGTCACTCTGGATGTGATGATGTGTACAGCCAGCATCCTCAATCTCTGTGCCATCAGCATTGATCGGTGAGTTCACCACTGTTCAGATTGTTTAGTCCTGCCTGTCATGCTTCCTGCATGGATTTCCAAAGGAAATCTTTACCTTCTGAATAACAAAAGAGAACGGGCAGCTTTTAAGTGCATGACCATCAAAGCCCACAAGTCTATTTACTGACTAAATGCCTTTTCCTGACATAGATTTCACACCATGCACAACACCTCATTTCATGTATATTTGCACGGAAGTACAATACTGCATGGAAGTACAATACCAGTCCTAATTACTGGCCTCCAGATGTTCCAGGGTTATAAATGTGAATATGTCAATATGACAAATTACAGCAATTTCAGAACTAAAAAGTGTGCATAATCCAATGAACGCCTGTAAAACAGGTGCATAGGAGAATGACATTTGATGGCAAAGTTGTGGCCTCCTGAACAATGTCAACACAAACTTGATTAAAGAAGCACATATGTTTTAGTCAAAGTGAGCCACTCCGGCCGTCGCCATCTTGGCAGCGTGTGACTCTAACTAACTCCCGGCCAATCCAAAATGGGCAAAGAAGCGCGCCGAATGGCTGAAACAAGCCAACTAGCAGCTAGCAGACCTGTCACCAGCCTCAAGTGGTCATTTAAGGAATTGTTTTTGGCAATTCCGCATTGGCTTCATTTTTCAGCCCCAGAGGTTGCTGTTTGGTGCCGTCACGGGCAAGTTCGCTATCACGGTGACAATGTTGATTCGGTAATGATACCATGACGTAATTATTTTTACAGTCTATGCTCTGAGCACACCCATCAGTGATGCTGTCAGATGTGCAAAAGACTTGAAACTTTCAACCAGGAGGGCAGTCAAACACTGCTTTTCAGCCTGCTGTCAAGTTACTCTTTAATAATGGCCCCTGGGAATGTCGGTGCACAGCAACTCCATTCGTCTCCAATGCAATAATCTGACGTAAGACATTATGTTTTATCTAAATAAATACACAAATAAATAAAGTGCTATTTGAAACACCAGTGCATGACAGCAACTTATGTTTTGTCATTTCCTTCTGAATTCATTAATACCTTGTCCAAAAATACATTCACAGCACTTGTTAGTTGTTTAACTGGCATGATGACTCAGGGATTAATGACGGTGCCTCAATTAAAGTACAAACAGTTGATGGAAGCAGAATTAAATTGGAAAGCTGCTCATCTGAAGAGCATGTAAAGCTTGAGCTTTCAATAAGAAACTGCAAGAAATAATCATGTAATCCTGACAACCAGGCCCTGGGTGTGTGAGAGATCTGTGTGTTGTGGATGTAGCGCTTAAATCTGAAGAACACCAAGGACACAACATCATCAAAATCATCATTCCCATATTCTCATTTTATAGAATCCCATCATGTTTAATTTTACATGATTTTCTGCTTGGCTGCAATTTCATCTTAAATCCATATGCAAAACAAATACTCACCATGGTCACACACACACACACTGACAATTTCAATTCTTATTGATGTGATTGAATAAGAATACAAATATTCCTCATACATATGTGGAGAAAATCTTATTAGTCTGAATACTCTCATAGTAGATCATTGTTTGTATGTACTTGAAATGAATGTGACAAGCATGACGGAGAGGAAAAGCATCAACATTTACATTTAGAAATTATTTATATGATGTGGGCATGCTTGCTGTGTACTTTTGAATACTTGACTTGAATCACTGACAGGATGAGTGTGACATTATCAAGATCCACTTCCCCTGGCTTGAGTACTTTTCAGTGTCTACCAAAATTATGCTCATTTGTGAAAGTTCAAATAAGAGTCACGGACAAATGTGTTTCCTTTTATCAGTTCAGCAGCTCCAGGCAGCATTGTAATTTATACATCAAAGGATTATATCTTTCTCTGTAAACTTTGTTCATCGATGTGGGGCGAATTGGGAGGTGATCTGTATTTCTGTGAATCCATGCACATGCAAATATCGACAACTTACTTTTGGAATTTTGCGACTAAAGGCTGTTAAAGAGGTCACTTAGTTAGTTAGTTACTCTATTGTTAAAAGGATGAATACTTTATTAGCGTTTGGAGTTGGGGTGCCCTCCAACAATGGCCAGTTAACTCACAACTTCTTTTAAAGCAGAACTAATGGGACCAAAATTGCTTTTGTGTAGGAGGTGATATGAATATACGCATGCCAAATATGATTTAACAGCACTCCAACAATGTTGACAAAAGCCAGACCTTTTTAAGTTGAATTGGAAAGACATTTACTGATCAATGTGCTTTCAGTGAGTCATGGGCTATGATGTCTGAGCAGTAACATATAGTAAAATAAAATATGTTTCTGTAAAGTTTATGCGCTGTTTATAATTTTTTGTTGCAAAAAGTGATTCAAGAGGATATATTCAGTTTGATATTAAAATGTGTTTGCATACACAATTATGACACACCAAATACCGTGAGAACAGCAAAAGACTGTTCAAGATGTGAATTGTCAGCTCTCTATAATAATCCAATTGATTTGCTTCCTTAATCCTTAATCTTAATCCAGAAAGTGTTTGGAGTTTTGCTTTAAGAAACAGAAATTCTTGAAACCAGATTGCCATCGGGGTACAAACACTTGATGTGGCATACAAAGTTGCACATTAGTTTGATTACAAAATACAGATGTAATGCACATTTTGTATCATTCATGTTGCCATGCTACTCAAATTTACCGATCTGAAAGGGCAGGCCTTCAAGCGTTCTACAAGAATTTGTAGGTGGCACCATTAATTTAATGCAGCACAGATTCTACCTGTAATCACATTCAACTTATATTTTTATGTGCAGAAAGTGAAATATACTGTAAAGCTCAACATATGAATCTATGTGACTTTAGACAGGGCTGTGTGTGCACCTCTACAAAAATAGCATGGACCGCCTGTATGTTGTGTTAAGTCGTTCTCTTTTGGGGATGACTACAGGCTCAGTTAAATTTCAAAATTCATAGTCAAATTCTATGTGACTTGACCTGCATTAACGCACCATCAACTGTGCCATCTTGGTGCTGACAGGTCCGTTTTCCAGCCCCAAAACTGTGATACAAGTGCAGGTGGACAAAAAGTGTAACTGGCAACATACAGTACATGGAATAATACAATTACTATAGATTTATCCTGATGTCTCCTATGTGACTTTATAAACAAAGCCATTCAAAATAGTCTCTTGAAAGCCTTACCCACTTGACTTTATCAGACTTTAAAGATTTTCAAACTAAATAACACAGAAATCAATGAACGAGGTACAGTAGAAAGCTATGCATTTCCTGGTGATTACAGCAGGCTCACTAATAAGGTCAACCAACATACCAAGGTTAAATGATAAGGTCTTTCCTGCAAGACACTGGGGGGAAAACACAACCTATCTCAGTACCTCCTCTTCATGTAAACTGCAGCACACAGCACATAGCTATTTCAAAAGGTCCACTCCACCATCACAAAGGATCTGATGAAAGATGACAAGCAACATTTCTTGGTTGCACCACTTGTACATAGGCTTCATGTTCTTGATCCTTCTTTAAGCTACATCTCTCACTGATGAAGGAAGAAAAATAAAAAAAAAAACAGACAAAGGATAATATGTGCCTTAAGCTCATCAAATCAAATTCAAATCATACAAGCGTATAACATAAAGTTCAGATGAACTCCCTCATCATATTTCCCATGTTATCTTGTCAGAAAGTATCATGTTTTTAGACATTACAACTAAAGCGGCTATTTTTTCTTCACCCCTTTCAGTTACACAGCAGTCGCAATGCCAATGCTGTACAACACTCGCTACAGTTCCAGGAGACGGGTCACAGTAATGATCTCTGTGGTGTGGGTACTGTCTTTCGCCATATCATGTCCCCTTTTGTTTGGCCTGAATAACACAGGTAAGAAAGAATACAAAACACAACTGCTGCGGAGTCTTTGAATCAAAAATGTTTTTTCGTGGTTTCTGACTAAATTGGTAGAGCAATTGTTGTGCTGTACTGTATTATTCATGGGTACATCTACTGCACAGTACAGTGTGTACATTATATACATAAGCATTGTGACTAGTTAGCCTGCATATCTTTTAAATGTTTGTTGATATTTACATTAATATTTCACTAAAACAGAATGTCAATGTCAGTGGCCATGTGCAGTTACTACAGAAGTGAATACAAGGTGTCAAGAAACATTTTGCGAAGTTTTATACGCTCACATATGCCAGTAAAGTATTACTTCATACTGAGATATAGCCACCTTTAGCTAGCCTGAGCCCTTTAACTGGGCTTTAACTGAGAATTACAGCTAAAGCTGGTTCCGATTAAGGGCCTTTTAGGAGGCGCCAACTTGTTGCTGTCCAGCTCCCATGGCTCGCATCCTGTCACTTTGAAGCTCCACTCATCCCTCTGAGTGCCTTGATGTAATGTTGATTCAGCCGGGAGTCAGACCTTTGGAGTTGTGAACACCACAACTGTTTTCATGCGAGCAGTGGCTTCAGATCCAGGCAACATGAGATTCAGGAAACATCAAAGTAGAAACCACAGCAGCAGGAACCACTGAAAATGTAGCACCAACTATAAAATACAAGCAATCAACATTTGATTTAAAGCTATAGCAACTCATATTTAAAACATTCCTATTTTTCACAGACTATCACAATCACAGATTTGTATAGGAAATGGGCTGCATTTGTGTAGTGCTTTTACCCTCTTGTGAGCATACACACAAGTTTGTAGTGCATGGCAAGGGCCTAACATCCATATTGCAGTTTAGTGACGGGTTCCAGGACACTTTGACATGTAGACAGGGGATCAAACCTCTAACCTTGTGATAAATGGACAAACCGCTTTACCTCCTGAGCCACAGGAACCCTGTGGTGTGAAGATAACAAGTATTTAACATGAACTGCACAATGAGTGTGACATCAATAGTGTATCCATGACAACTCAGTTGTTATCTGTGCCTGTGTGGCGAAAATTTTTGCCTAATCTGAGCCTGCCTTTACGGTCTCAAGTTAACTTGGTCCATTTTGGTCTTGAATCCAGAAGCTGTCTAAGGACTGTCACCCCAGTCTGTGCTGGTATGAAGTGAGTTAAAACATCAGTGATGTAGCTTTGGGCAAATTTGGCTGGCTTTCAAAGTAAATCAGTAAAATCTAAAATTAAGAAGCAACCAGTGCAGAGAGGATAAAATTAGGGTGATATGATCATTACATTTGGCACCAGTCAGAAGTCCTGTGGCAGCATTCTGGATAAGCTATAAGACAGTTCTGAGTGAGGTAGGAATAAAAAGGGTTGCAGTGAGTGAGAGAGGGAAAAAATAAAATCGTGTGAATGACCTCCAAGTGAGGCGAGGGGAGGAGCTGTTACAGTTTTGGATGAATTTTCAAGAGACTTTATTAATAATCAAAGAGCAACCATCAGTTCTTAGCTGTAAGTTCAAGCTACTGCACATTGCTCATTTTATTGTGGAATTTTTTTCAAGAGTCACAGTGGCAAAAAAAAAAACCTAAAGTAAACAAAAAAACAATTTTTGGCTGGAACATAACATGCAGTCTAAAGCCTTTATTCACCCTGTGCTTATCTCCACAGCTACTCGCGATGAGTCTCTCTGTGTGATCGCCAATCCAGCCTTTGTGGTGTACTCTTCCATCGTGTCCTTCTATGTTCCCTTCATCATCACGCTGCTGGTTTATGTGCAAATTTATGTGGTCCTGAGGAAGCGTAGAAAACGTGTAAACACAAAACCAAAGCAGCGTGTATGTCAGGCTGCCGACCCTGATATCGCCCCTTCGCTGAAGGTGAGCTGCTGTAGTAATATCACTCCTGTTTATGACTAAGACTTTTATTGCTTCAATATGATACTGAATTGATTTATACCTTTATTATGCCAGAGATCTTTATCTTTCTGTACAAGTTTTAGAATGATGTTTCTTTTCAACCAGTTGGGAAAAAAACATCAGAACATAAAAATCTCTTGCCCTTTGAGTTTATTTGTTTTCTTCATAAAACTGCAGTCAATAATTTTATCGACCCAATTATACTTGATGGTTTTATGTAGAGGCATTGTATTATGTAACAACATATCATAAAGGGGAAAAACACAGACAAGAAGAAGATTGATTTTCTCTGAAAAAACAATGGAGATTGAAAGGGCAAGGCTCAGTTTCACCTAAGGCATTTTAAATGTTTTTCTCCCCCTATATGTAAATGAAATACTCCTTTTAACCTTAATGTTACATTTATTGGCACATTTCAGTGTCGAATAGTCGTCATGCAACACTAATTATGATGGCCCTTAATTGACCTTTTGCTATTCTGGTTATTGATTTTACTGACATAGTGAAACTCAATGGGCTCTGCACAGGAAAGCCATGTAATGCTTTTGATCCAGTGCACTACATTACTCATGTTCATGCTTGGATTTACTCTGCATGAACATGGATTTTTCTGTGTGTGTGTGTGGGTTACAGAAAAAAGGCAGGGAAAACATTCATAACTAACATGGCAGTTTACAGGGAATCCAGACTATATATTAATATTTAATTTAATGATCTGTGAAGTCATTATATGGCAGCATGTTGAAAAATGACATACATAATCATTATGGAGTAAAATCTAATTTCAATAAAGTTTCACTGGTAGTGTTAATTGTTGGATGAGTTTGTTTCATCGTAGTGAAATAATCTCAGCCAATACTTTATTACGCTGTCAGGTTTATGGACTTGACTTTCAGCTACAGATGAAGCTGCGGATTAGATTCTTGCTAAATAGTCTTTCTGTGCCAGAGCTCATTGTAGCCTTATTTGACCTGGGAGCCAGCTGGACCTGTGCTTCGACAGCCCTTTTGTTTTCAGTTGTGGCTTGAAATTGTACCGTCCGCTAGCCTTACACAGCTGTTTTCATTTCAGGATAAGTGCACTCATCCAGAGGATGTGAGGTTGTGCACCATGATTGTTAAATCTAATGGGAGTTTTCCTGTCAACAAGAAAAAAGTGGTGCGTGGTCTTTTTTTGATGTTGTTGTTCTTCTTCTTTTGTTTGGAGCATTTTTTCCCCTAAAAATTTAATTGTTGGAAACATATTTGTTTTGCTTGTAAAAGATTTAGCAAGGTGTCACCTTGAGTTTCTGCATTTTTCCACATTTCCGCTTCTGTGAGCACAGCAAACCTAAAAAAAAGGCGAAAGCATAATAGTTTATCTATTTATCTACAAATTTAATTTATCTGCTACCTATTATTTTAAATATCTCCCATTTTACAATAACCTAAATGAAAATGGCAACCTAAATCCATGTTTTGTTTTTCTTTTGCTCCTCCTCACCTCGCTCAGATATTTATTAAAGATGTAGCCAATGAGGGGGAGGATCTGGAGCTGGATGAGCTGAACCACAGTGGCAGCAGCCAGAAACAGAAGCAGCAGCCTGAGTGCGCTCTTGGAGACACTTTGGCCACCAGCCACCAACTATTGATGCCAAACAAGGCCAACGCTAGCCCAACCTCCTCACCACCCACACCCCCTGAGGAGGGCAGGAAAGCAGAAAGGAATGGAGACCCTACAAAAGAGGCCATGGGGGATCCAGCACCTGTTGTGGCCAAAGCCTTCCAGACACAGGCCTTACCTAATGGCAAGACTCAGACCTCTGTGAAAACCATGAGCAAGAGGAAGATCTCCCAGCAGAAGGAGAAGAAGGCCACTCAGATGTTAGCCATTGTCCTTGGTAAGTTTGTTACTGAAGTGTTTGTAAATTCACATTCATTGGTAAATTATTTATAATCAGTTACATTGAAGTTAATATTAAAGTAAAAGCTGTTTGATGTGAGTGTACACATCAGAGTGGAACTAACATTGTGAAATGAAGCATTGCCACAACCAAATAACTGTTTCTGATATCTTCTAAACACACAAAACAATGTTCAGTAATCACATCAAACATCAAATCAGCATGGTATTAGGTTCAAAGTCTTCAAGATCAAATATGTCTTTCTATTATCATTTACTACAAGCTACTGCTATCTTGTAATGTACAATTTAGAAACCTGTTTTCTCTTTTGCACAAGCTCCTAGCAATCTTAGGTCCTCGGCTGCCTCTGCATGGGTTTTTATTTCCATCTAAAAATTTTTGGTAAGACCTAAAATAGAGTTTGAAAAGGCAAGACAAGACAGCCAGTGATGCAACTAAAGGAAATCATTCTGATACTTGCATTTTAGAGTCCTCTGTATGTTACACATACAGAGGAGTTGGACACCCACATTTGGGTGTCTAATATAGGGATGTCAACAGTACTGAACTTGGTACTTCACATTATTTACATTAGATCAATTGGTGCCAATTTTCGGTACCTTGCAGGACTGAGGGTGAGCGCAGCTACAAAATAAATTTAAAAACACACATTTATTGACCAAAGCGTCTCACACCGAGGCTCTGACACTGACAGGTGCACCAACTTGCAGATACAAAGAGACATTACTGATCTATTTTACCAACCTGCACAGCAGCTAGCAGCCAATTAGCATGGCTAGCATCATTAGCATAGCCATGCCATGCTGTGTGTAGCCCATAGACTGCATAAAAATAAGGTGTAGCTGCGGTGGATTTAAATTAACGCAGCTGACGAACTATAAGCCTAGCATGCTAATCCTGCAATCTACCTGTAATAACAACCCATCACCCAGTTGGTGTGCTGAATGATTGAGACCAATATGCTACCAATTAGTGTGGTAGAGGGTGAGGGATTGAAAGAGCTAGTTTGGCACCTCAAGCCTGAGTATGTTATGCCATCGAGAGCTACTGCGACTAAACACATTGAAAATACTTTGAGGTGAAGAAGAATGAGGATGAGCAGACCACTGACTGCTAGACAGCTCTCAGAAACAAAAGCTAGATCACATCTTTTCTTAAAAATTAAACGGTTAGTTACCAGTTAATGGGTGTCAGTCTATTGAAAGCAAAATTAACTGAAACTGACATCCCGAGTCTAATGTAAGAGCCTCCTTCTTTTTCACTTTCCTGAATCTCTCTGCCTTTTTCTAATATTTCCATTTTTCCCATATCTCCCCAGGTGTATTCATCATTTGCTGGCTGCCATTTTTCATTACACATATCTTGAACACCCACTGCACAAAATGCAAGGTCCCTGCTGAGATGTATAATGCTTTCACATGGCTGGGCTACGTGAATAGTGCTGTAAATCCTATCATATACACCACCTTTAATGTCGAGTTCAGAAAAGCATTCATTAAGATCTTGCACTGCTGAACTGCGGCATCACTTGTCTGATCAGACTGAGGGAGGAGTGATGAATAAAAAGCATTTCTTCTAGCAAATACCTCATCCTGTTAAGGAAAACGCACCACAGGGGGAAACTGCGATCTGCTTTTTAAAGTTATGGAGCTGAGTGACTGAAACACTGACAGTGTCTTCTTGAAAGACATGTTGGCTCTATGTGAATTGTTTGTGGAGTCATGTTCTCCAAATCACTGAATGTAAAACAAGAAATGTCTGTAACATTGACCTGTTTCATGGAGAAAAGAAAAAATGTAATATTGTTCTCTAAAATCATTGTGCTTGTCACGTAAGGAGCCATCTGTGTATACCACACACATACAAGTTGCAAATTGCTATTTATTGTGTGTGTATTTTTGTGTTTTGATGATGGAAATCTTCAGCAAATCTTATAGATATCAAGTCAGTGTTCATTGCAGTGTTAAAACTGATACGTGAGCTCTTAATCTTTAAAACTTATCACTGATTGGAATGTGTGTTAATGACAAGAGACAATTTACAGTACTCACTGTATAATATGGCTATGCCAATATCCACATATTTGCAATTTTATAAATTGTAAAATCATATATTATTATTATTATTATTATTATTATTATTATTTGCTGTATATAGTTTTTCTTAACACATTAACTGTGATTATATGCCTGAAATGGAAATGTGATGCATGCTACACTGCTCCTCTACTCGACTTCTCATGAAATGTATGTTTAACAAAAAAATTACAAAAGATGTCCAATAAATGAAGTGATGAGACACTGTAAAGGGCCACATGAATATCAGTGTTCACTGTGTGTATACAGACACATCCATAGATGACTTTACATTATTCAGCAGTCTCCCTCTTATCCCCAGGATTGGTTTGCAGTTTGAGTGATGATGTTTACCGGAAGTGAGTCTGAGCACTGCTGCAGTGCAGTTGTTCGGTGGCAAGCTAATGACCTGTATGTGGACTTTGCAGCTTCCAGGTATAATCATGTGGATGTGTGCAACCCCCGAATCAGCTCCCCACGGCCTTTCGCTGAGTAAGAATGAGGTGAACTAAAATAATAGCTACAGCAATACATCTATGTGTTTTTGTTTTGGACAACAAATCATGCATTATTTTTAAGTTACACAAACTGAAACATGTCAGTTATTGTGAGAAAAATATAAACAAGGGAGTACTGTTGCTTAAAGAAAAAGAATTTTTCAAGTAAAATAATAGTCAGGTGCTCATATGAACATTGAAACAGCACATTTGAAGATCCCCTTCAAATGTGCTTACAATGTAAGCGATGGGGGACAAAATCCTCAGTCCTCATTATGAACAAAAATGTACTTTTAAGTTAATCTGAAGCTTATATGAGGCTAAAGCCATCTGAGTTAGTCAGATAAAGTGGATATCTTGTAGTAAAAAATTCCCTTTGTTTCTTGACGGACTGTGTTTTCTTGTTCAGCTACAGTGGAAGGATTTTAACAAAAAGGAAATTTGGCACTAAAAAGACAGTAACTTTGAAAGATATTTACTTGATTTGACTAATTACTGCTGAAGCTTCATATTAGCCTCAAAGAAACTTTTTAATATATTTTTGCAAGACAGTAGGACTGTGGATTTTGTCCCCCATCACTTACATTGTAAGCAGATTAGGAAGGGATCTTTCAATGGTCAATGTAAACAGGAGGAGTGATAAGTGCAAGGAAAACCTGTTTCTGTACTCATACGGGCACCTTTAACACAGACTTATAAAAAAATGTGAACCTATCCTTTAAATGAAATGGCAAAATTCTGTCATTTTCAAGCCCTATATTTAAAGTCTAGCTAAAGTGAAGTCTGCTAAAAGTGGAATTTTGTATGATGGAAGATTGATGGAAACAATATTTTGCCAGTGCTGTGTGTGTGTGTGTGTGTGTGTGTGTGTGTGTGTGTGTGTGTGTGTGTGTGTGTGTGTTGAGAAGCTGAGATATTCTTATTAGGAAAGGTCATTTTGTTGTTTGTGATTGAGAAAAAAAAATCCCGAATGAAAATAAAAATGTGAAATTAAAACTTTACAGTCTATTTGGTGTCATGTGGACAGTGTATCTCAGAAAACATATTCAGCGGATGTATCCTAATGCGTTGGTCAGTGTCTTTGTTGTAGTTCTTATTTATTGGAGATTTTCTTGAGAAGCCGACATCACAGATGTTTACATCAATCTTTATGATGACCATTTTCAGGGAACAACAGTCTTAGAGCAAACTAACATATAGGGCAAGAGCCAGCATCAACAACAACAGCACAGTATTGAAGTTCGTGTCCTGCTGTTTGCAATCGCCCACTCATAACAGAATCAAAAAATACGTTCTTGCTTTTCAAGGCAATTCATTAACTGTGATGAGTGCCACTGCTGCTGGCAGACAGAAATGTAAGTGACACAAATGAAGACACAAATGCAGAGTTCACCTTTATTTGTTGAGATGTTATGTTTGAAATGTAAAAAATGAGTTAGTTTTAGGCTAATGAATGAATGTGAGTAAACAGTTTTCTCCAGCGTGATAACAGTGAATTGCTGCAGTGTCAAAGTAAAGTGAAATGTATGGGTAAAAGTGAAACTGATTATTAAAACTTTCATATATTACATTTGTGTACCTTATAAAATATGAAACTTGTTTTAGAGGTGGGGTGGGGGGGGGGGAGGGGGGTGACAAATGAAAAGTAATTAAAGGTAGTGATGGTTTTAAAGAAATAATTTAATAATTTTAGAAATGTGCTTGTTTGCTTCTTGCCGAGAGTAAAATTAGACACTCTCATGGTTGTATTCTCAATATGAAGCTGCAGGCAATAAAGACTGGAAACAGCAACATTACACTTTCCAGCAACTCAAAAACCAAAGTGTAAAACTAGTAATTGTTTTAGAAGGGGTTATTGATTTTTTTTTCTTTTGCTGGAAACAAGATAAAAATATGCTAATTTGTGAGCTTTAGAGGTGCTGGTAAGCTGACTTTTTTTTTTTACCTTTGGACAGAGCTAGGCTAACTGTTTCCCTTGTTTCCAGTCTTTATGCTAAGCTAAGCTCACTGCTCATATTTAGAATACATACATGAGATCATCTCACTAATTCTTAGCAAGAAAGTGAGTGTATTTCCCTTTGTATACAGTAACTAGACACACTGATCTTTTTATCTATGTAGCCTAGTTGTGATCAAGAATGTTTTATTGTCAGACTGAAAGGAATCCTGGACTCCCATGGTACTGCAAAAGGCACATAGTGTTTAAAGATTCACTCAGTTACAGTTGATACATAGATACATGCATACAGAGATGTAAATTCCTGATTGCGAGACAAAAGTTTAAATTCTCTTTCAATTTTCTCTTTTCTTGGTCATACAACAACAGAATCAGTAGAGTGGGTGTTTTGTCAGTTTCACTGAGTCCCTTCAGGCAACGACTGATGTACTTGGTGACACAGCTTAATGGACTTATACCATCTTATAAGACATGTGGATTCTATTTGCCCACAGGCAAAACACTATCAGAGTGAAACTATTATGAAATAACCAGGACGCAGGTTGTTTGATGACAAAGAAAAGAAAAAAAAAACAGTCAGTGACTGTGTATCTCATATTTCACTGTAGGTGGTCCAACTGGGACACAAGTGGGTATAAAAAATTACCTAGCTGAAAAATGTATGTGCAAAAACCATGCCATATTATAATATCCAGTCACATGCAATCTCTTTACAACCTGGTGTCTGTTTTACTGGCACAGATCCATATATGATCCATGTGTATATCTCTCTGCTATATATGGATCTCCCAAAGTCCTGTGTGACATATGTATATGTGGTATTCCCATAATAAAATCCCTGGAGAGAATTTCCCACACGTACTGGACCAGCACCAATCATGTCTGACACATATTGTATGTTGGCACTGTTCCTGTCTTGACATTAGCTACTGAATCATTTTAATTAGCATCTGTAGTGGTTAACAATTTATAAGTACTATTATTTATGAATTTTGTTTATTTTCTGGCTTGTCAGTTAGCCTGAATCAAACTTACAGTAAATGCACACAATTACAGTTAATTTTTTGACACTTTTGGAGGTTATTTCTATTTATACCTTTCTGTCTGTTTTGAATTCGTGGTGTCTTTGTGTTTTTTTTTTGTTGGGAATGTAAATTATTAACATATCAAAGTCATTGACATGTATCTGAATTTAGCATCAATGGAAAATTCACTGGAGAATTAACACCTAATCTGAATTCATGAATAAGTGTTTCTTAGAGTAAACACAATGAATGCAAGTACTGTAATACATATTGACACACACAGTCACACATTATTCTTCACAGTGCAGCAGAGCTTAAGTTGTAATGCAGTCTTTTTGTATCCCTTCATTTTTGTCAGTCTATAAACAGCTACAGTTTTGATCCCTCTTTTATCATCATTGCTGCAGGGTCACACCATGTTTCTGATTAAATTTCTGATTACATCAGGGGAAATCTCTGAGTGCTAGCCAGCTTGCCCCCAGTGTCACTGCTTTTACAGCCCCTAGGGCTCCAATTCAAGCATCACTGATACATTGAAGCTCCGTTCTACTTTGGTGCTACCCACAACACGATCACACACTCTCAGCAGCACATCCACACATCCTCTCTTTTCACCCGTCAATCTCTAGCCTGTCTGTTAACACGGCATCTGAAATGACACATGACCAAGCATTGGTGCTCATCTGTGATTTATGATTTTACACACCATATGATTGATTCTGCTGTAAGGAGTATCAGAGAGGATGTCAATAACAAACCAGGTAACCTTGGCAGTCATCTGTGTATGAAGGGAGATTTTGCGGCATGAAACACGGAGTCTCCGAGGAGAGAGACTTCCTCATGTCTGTCTCTTCCCGCTTCAATCTTCAGTGGGTATGTTCCCTCATTACCTTTGTATACTCCGTAGCTATGCTGAGCTCAGTGACAGACAGGCATATCCAAAACTATTCCCACAGGTTGGAGAAGGAGAGTTCAAGCAGAGGTGCGGTTGCCTGTGCTGGATGTTCAACAATAAGAAGACTCCTAATTAACTGAATCATGATAGCTTTCCTGAATTATTAAAATCTTATACCTATAGGCACATGAATCCTTAAGTCTGATTACTGCTGGACAATCAGCCAACAGCATTTATTCTCTGCCTGGGCCCTGAATGCTTTGTGCTTAACAATTTGGTAATACATTTTTAATAAATTACTTGTTATCAGTCAAAAAGTTGCAAATGCAATTGTTCTGCCTTCTCTGGAAATGTTAAAGAGACTGCTTTGTTTTGCCACTTTCTGAGACATACAGTATATGAGTTAGTATTGTCCACATCATATATAGTAGCTTATGTAAAATTTAGCAGACATTTCCATGCAGGGTTTTTTGAATTATTGCACTTACAACTACCCAGATAGCATACGGAAGTGGGCCACTTCAGGCAATGATATGGCACTGATGGCCTTCTTTTGGCCCGTTTAAAATGGATGTGAGCCTGAAGTGGCCTACATGTATAATAACAAATATGGCCCAAATATCCCAAAACAAATGTGGGCCATTTTTGGCAAAGGTGTGGTGCTCTTGGCAATGTGAAACTGGATGTGACCCTAAAGTCGCCCATGTGATACATGGTGAATATGGCCCAAATATCACAAAACAAATGTGGGCCACCTTTGGCAAAGATCTGGCATAGTCGACAATAGTTAATGTGGGTGTAAACCAAAAGTGACCCATATATGGTGCAGCAAATGTCGCCCGGTTATCTTAAAACATATCTAGGCCAGTTCTGACAAAGATATGGCACAGTAAGCACTGGCTTTACTTGATGTAAGCCTAAAGTGGCCGACATATGATATGGCAAATATGGCCTAAATACTATACAACAAATTTGGCCCACTTTTGGCAATTGTATGGCACAGTCAGCAATGTGGTCCACATTTGAAATAGTAAATTTGGCCCAAATATTGCTGAACATTATCGGGCCACTTTAGGTAAAGATGTGCCACAATTGGTACTGGCTTATCTGAATGTGAGCCTCAGTGTAGGTGCATGCACACTGATAATGTTTATAACTGGAAAGGTAAGATTATCTGGAAATGCTCCCAGAAGATTATTTTTCTACACCAAAGTATGCCTTGGCCTCTTCCTCTTATAATCATGGAATTTACTGTTCTATGTTAGTCCAGGGATCATTGTCCTAACAGTCCAGCCACAGTCCCCACCTCTAGTCTAAGAACTGGTTTCCACTGCCTCGTTTGGCGCAATTACGGTTGAGCCCCACATGTACCCAATTGAACTGATTAACTTATAGCACCTTGTTGAGGCTGCACAGCTTAAGGCAGCTGTCTTTCCAGTGACACACAAATGCTTTATCACAATGCCACCATTCCATGCAGGATGTGGGCCATATGAATGTGGGCTAGGTCTTGGGCGGCTGTGGCTCAGGAGGTAGAGTGGGTCGTCCACTAATTGGAAGATTGGTGGTTCGATTCCCGGCTCCTCCAGTCTGTATGTAGATGTGTCCTTGGGTAAGATACTTAACCCCAAATTGCTCCTGAACCCCAAATTGCTCAGTGTGTGAATGACTAGATTTCCTCTGATGGGCAGGTGAATGTGTGTGAATGTGATTTGTAGTGTAAAAGTGCTTTGAGTGGTCAGAAGAATAGAAAGGTGCTATACTGGCAAACAGGAGCGGACTGCCCAAGTGCCATCATTCCACGTGATATGTGGGCTGGAAGAGGATATGAAATGTGGGCCCAATCAGGGCCAGAATAAAAATGAACTGTGGGCCAGATCTAGTTTATTTGTTTAGATTTTGGTTTACATATGGCATTGCTATGGTTTGCTTGTGGTCCAAATCTGGCAAACAGGAGCGGACAACCCAAGTTCCATCATTCCATGCAGTATTTGCCGCATGAAAGTGTCGAGTGTGGACCGGATATGGGCACAGCAATTTTGCTATCTGGGTACTCTGGTATTGTTTTAGTTGTAGCCTCATGCTTTTTAAGGCGCTTCCATACTTGCTTTAGTTTGTGGCCACAGTGGTTTGGGTTAAAATCTGCATGGATCGGTACTTCTGGATTCTTGAGACATGCCTGGTTCTAATCCAGATTTATAGGGGTATCTCTGAAATGACAACAATTTTTCTGAATCTTTAATAGGACATTGGATTGGTAGTTGGGCTATTTGCAGTACTTTTAAGCCTAACATTCTCTGAAATGCTGGGTCAATATATATTGGGAATAGAGAAGAGAATAGATCCTTCTTGCACTGTTCTCATGCTGTCCAGCAAAGCAACTGCCTGCTCAGTAACATTTGCAACCTAAAAAATAAACGATGTTTGAAGGGCACTGCTGCTGATAAGAGGTCCTAACCTTCACAATCAGGTTAATCTGTAATGACAGACAGCCTTTAGAGCCTATGTTATAAACATATATGCATTATTAGACTCAACAGAAATATCCTCACTTGTAGGCAATGCATTGTAACAATATTCGGTTTGCCTCTTTTCTTTTTTTCTTGTCTCATGGACATTTGGAGAAGTGTGTTATGTGTATTTTAGTTTTCAAAAACTGCACCTCCTGTGAGATTTTTTGACATTGTGATTGTTGAAAACTACTATTACCATATTCCTGTTAACTCATCTACCACTACAAGGAGACAGAAGTAATCATTAGTGTTGGAACATGTGGGAACCTGAGCTGCAAGACTTTTTGTGTGCCCCTCAATTTAAAAGATAATGGGATGGGATTATACTTTGAGCATCTATTACTATCATTAATGTAGCTCAGTATTACCATTGTTACAGTATGACTTATTTAATATTCTATTAGTGAAGCACTCAGATGGTCTGCCCACACTAATTGTCAAGGCGCTGATATGGCATTTGAAGAAGGCCCCTTTGAAGCAAAGCAGGCCCTGTACTCTTATCATCATTCAGGCTCCAATGAGACTCTCACAACACTCTGAACAGCTCTTATCATGACCTTTTGAAAAATGTGTTTGTTGTAGTGGCTGTCCTACAGCTTGAGCACCCCTCCAGGATATCAGCAATTATTAAATTATTGCATTCATTTGGATATTGAATGAAATGTCTGTTAAATGTGGGTACATTCTCTCCTCAGTCATAGTTCTTGACTAAGGCAATTATTACTTCATTTTTTCTGGCTTTCTTCACTAAAGTAATGATGCATATAAGATGAAACAATTAACGAGGAGGGGGAGCTTGGGACACCCACTGGTTTTTTAAAGGATGTCAGTTAGTCATGAGTAATAACTGCAATGCAGTTCAGTGAATGTTGTTTCTATTCTACATTTTCTGACTATGGTAGCTCACACGAGAGATGAATAAATATGGAAAACAATAAAGAGACAGGAAAATGCACAATTAAATCTAAATTATCTTGATCCAAATGCATTAAAAGGTTTAAATACTTACCATTGTTGAGCTTGGTGTTCCAAAATCAATTTCTTTGTGGATTTATATCTGCATTGAATATTTCCAACTTGATGTAAGGCACACACTCCAAAATTATTCACATAACGTCACAAGATGTTCATCAAGATGCATGGTGATTATGGTGTACCTGTTCATCTGTATTCACACTAAATCGTTTGCATCTTTTGAAGAGATGAAGCAATGCCAGTCATGATGGCGCCATTAGGGAGGGAACAGTCCCTCTTCCGCAGTAGCACCAGCAAATCAATTGCATGGTGAAGGCAAGTTAAAAGTGTCAAACAAGAACACAGTAAGGCTTCAAAACATGAAGGTCGTTTAATCTCAAAGTGTGCCCCAGAGGCGGGGAATTGTAAGACAAGGAAAATGTTGCAATTGATATGATTGGATCGATTGGATATGCCTCATGTCTCGTTTCTTCTCTGATTCTGCAAACTTGGCTTGATATGCATGACAGTATGATGTTGAAAGCAAATGACTGAAGTGATGTTCACTGAGCTGAGTATTTCAACTCGACCCACTTCCCCTTTCCTCCACTTTCTACCCTGATTCCACCTGGCTCTTCCCTGCTTTAGTGTAGGTCTGTGAAGATGGGCCAGAGTCATTTGTAATCATTTATCCCCTTAGGCAGAGCATCAATCCAAATCTTAACACAATCTATCAAATCATAAGCCTGGGTTTGGTATAGGAGCAGTGGGATGTGTTGTTAATTGTGCTGGGAGCGAAAGTGAGAGATTGGAGAGCTCTCTTGATGCAGATAGTCATAATCACATTCTTGGTGGAGATGAGTTCCTTCCCTCTCTCACTCTCCGTCTCCACTTTAGCCTTGTTTAATGCCTTCCACTCTCTGCTTTTGCACACTCCTCCTTCCACTCCTTTCCTCTCTTCCCCTCTACAATCATGAAACAGGAAAAGCATTGGAGTGCTGCAGCTGACCCACAAAAATAGAAATACATCCAGTTTTTTTTGTTGTTGTTGTTTAGCTTTATTTATGTACTTCTTGAGTAGTTATTTAATTTTTTAGTTAGTGAGATTGTTTTTGACATTAAAATATTTCAAGAAGGTCATTACAGAACCACTTAATATCATAATACTGCATGTATTTTGAAAAGGCAACATCAACATCAATGAAAAGATACATTTTTAAAAATCTTTGCTGATCCATATTTTTCTTTGTTATACAAACTATGTATTAGTGACCTTTGGTCCAAATGAGTGGCAAATATTAATAACTACATTTCTAAAAACAGCACAAAGACAACATAAATAAAACCGAAATACCAGAATGGTGCCCAAAAGGCACAATTAACTAAGTTCTGCAATTTATGATTTATGAAGTAAAACTCACTGTAGCAAGCAGAGGGGTAGACAAGGAGAGCTTTACTTTAAAATGATAAGAAGTCTCACTGTGCAAGATGCTAAAAGGTCTGAATGATAACTCTAAGATAATTTCTGTGACCATTTAAGTTGTAGTCTAGTCTAGCCTAGCCTACCTGTAAGTGTTGGTGAACATGGGCCCAGCCAAGATTTGTGTCTCTCTACTGAACCTACACTGCACTATACACTTGCATTTTATAGGCTCTTATAGAGTGATTTTGGACCCAATATGTTTAAATTCAAATAATTGTAGAGCATAAAAACACCACAAAAACAAATATCAAATATATTCAATATATCTCCATCAGAATGTTATTCCTGGTAGTGTGAAGAAAGCTTTGAAACTGCATTCAGACCTTGATGTTGGGATATAAAATGTTCAGAATGTACAGAAATACAAAAACTCCTCATAGTTTTTAAACAAAATCTTAGAGAAGAGACAGTTGGTGTCTCTTGGTGTCAAATTTTCTTATGGTGATGGGGGTGTGTTGTGATGACTAGGAACCATGTCCTCGGTTTTTCTGAAATCACACAATCAACACAATAGTGCATAGAAGGCAAATTCACAAAGGCAGTGGTAACAGCATTTAATGGTGTTTTTTAGTTTCTCTTCCCACTTGACTCCACTCTGTTCCACTTGAGTGTGAGTCAAGGAGGAGGTCACACATTCTTCTTCTTCATTGATTTCCTGATCACAAACAAAATTTTAACGCTTTGGCACCATTAGACTGTGCAACAGGCTGCAAATTAACATCAGAAAAGGTTCCTAATACTTTATGCATTCAACCTCAACAGGGTGGCTATGGCTCAGGAGGTAGAGAGGGTCATCAGCCTATCAGAAGGTCAGTGGTGTGATCCCCGGCTCCTCCAGTCCACATGTTGAAGGGGTCCTTAGGCAAGATACTGATACCCAAATTGCTTCTGTTTTATCTGTGTGTGAGTGTGTGTTTGAATGGGTTGGCATAGAAACATTGTGGGGCGCTTTGGATAAGAAGTACTGTATCGCTCGTGATGAGCAGGTTGGCACCTTGTATGGCAGCCTCTGCCATCAGTTTATGAATGTGTGTGTGAATGGGTGAATGTTGGCATGTACTGTAAAGCGCTTTGAGCGGTTGGTAAGACTAGAGAGGCGCTGTATAAATGCAGTCCATTTACCATGTAAGAGGATTTCAGTATACAAAACCAAATTTAAAAAGCAATTCTCAGCCTTGGGCTATTCGACATCCTATCATCCTCCCAGCATCTTAGCATAATTTTGCTCCATAGTCAAGAGACCACTTTAACATTGTTGCAGCCCAGGCATCACAGATACTTGACACTCATTAAAGGATAAGGCTGGCGATTTTCTATATACCATCTTATTGCTGTTATTACTCTTTGGAGCCGTTTCTAAACAAGCTACGATAACCACTCTCTTCAGGGACAAAGGAACATGTCACCCAGTGCAACTGTGTGGCTCATTAACATATTTTTAATCATTTTTGGACAACAACAGAGGTCACACATTTAGCACAGAGGAATACAATATATCAGACTTTGTATATAAACGCAGTACCTGTAAATATGATGACTTTATTGTTGGTTTGGTGCTGCATGTAAGATTTGCTGACAATAAGAAAAATATAGAAAATCGCCAGCCTTATCTTTTAAGAGTGTGTGATTTATCATGACATCCTGATACAAAGGCAAAAAGGGAGAAAGATAGAGAGATTTATCACCAATAACTGAATGAGCCTTTTCCCACAAATAAAAGGTACTGAAAAGTATGTTAGGTTTATCATCCTAAATACTGGAAATGTTGAGGAAATGTTTTAGAATGCATTATATCTACACTGGCGGTGTAAGCATTGCTTTATTAAATACTCTATACTCTTTCCAATAGTCTGAAAATTCCATTCTCACCTTAATCTACACTTGCATTGAATGTATTGATTCATTTTCTCTGCTAGATTCCGGCTATATGACTGGGCTGAAGGAGTCTGGAAAGGCTAATACAGATAACCTATTCTCAATTCATATTTTCTACCTTGCTGCTAAGAATATCAAAGTGGGAGGGTTCAGCGGTGCATTTGAAAGAGATATGACCCAATTTTTCTGGAAATTCGAAAGTGTAGCCTGTATGACCTTTCAGGATTATAGATAAAGGTAAAGTAGGCCACTTATCAACACAGATAAAATGAACCATCATGTGCAATTATGATTTTATAACAAGGTGAAGGCACCTTTAACTTTTTGTTGTGGGATATTCACAATAAATCCTTCCCCAATGGGGGCTGCAGTGCGATCCTTGAAACACATCAAATTCTTAAGCTTAGCTGAATCATGCTGTGTCATCATATACAGTATTTTTAAATGCTGTCCCATCTCATACAGTGCAGTAAATTTGTGTGCCTGCGTGCATGCTGTTTGACATGCCTGCATGCCATGCATAACTTGTACTACATAATGCAAAAGTGACTGAGGAGCCTGTTGGAAAGTGACAGGAAGTGAGCAGGAGCAGCAGCATTAACAGATGGTTTTGGAGGGGTGTTGTTTCAAGGGAAGAAGAGGCTTGTGATCAAACAATTCTTGTTCATCTGCAGAGGTTGGGTGTAATCTTTGTTGAAGCCTGAAGGACATGGGGTGAAGGCAAGAGGAAATGAAACAGATACATATCTGAGTGGTGTTTAATTCACTGTCAGTTCAGTCCTCCTGGCAGTTTGTCCAAGGAGAGAAGTGTTTGGACGTTATGATATTATGATCTCCAGTAGACACAGAGCACAATGTGTCATACTCCGAAAACCACGTCCATTGGAGGGGAAAGACCATCGGCACCATAATATACAACCAAAGGCTGAAACACTAACATAATGCCTGTAGCTAGCTAAAAACATTAGATTTCAGCATGTCAGAGGAATAATTTAGCACCCTATGTGTACCAGAGAGTAAAAAGTATATTGACAAACTCAGATTTGTCGGTCTATCTCAGTGTTCCTTCTCCTTATCTTGATTGCTTGCAAACATAATACTGCAGAGCTTTCTGATTTATCCACATTTCACTATAATACTGGTTGCATACTGTCAAAATGCTTTAGCTTAACTTACAGAAATATAGTTAGCCTAAAACTGACATTTGAATATTTGACTTACCAGAGACAAAATGCTTGCTGCACAGCTAGGCATACTCAGTGTCAGGATCACACAGTTTTCCCTTTCTTCCTGCTGATGCCTCACGTCTTATTGCCTGTATCCACGTTTCTCTTCTTAAAGGCTCAATTTTTCAGTTCAGCAGCTTATAAAAACTTAGTTCTGGGTTCTTTACTCTGTTGGTAGCGCATCCCCCCACACAGCAGTTTTTAGGCATTTTTCTGTTTGCTGGCAGATGTAAGTGACAAGGAGGCACCTTCACGCAATACAGAGTCAATGGAGAGCAATGAATTGTTTTCCCCTCCGGGGTGGGCGGGACTTAATTGTGCTCTTTGCTCTACAAGGGCAATATATCTTTGGCTGGTCTACAAAGTTCCTGTAATGCCCTGCATGACTTTTCTTTTTCTCTTTATTCATTTACTCATGATAAAGTTAGTGAACAAAGAAATTTAGAGACTGAAAACTCAACTATAGTAATACATTAACATACAATACCAGTAGTCAGAGGCAAGATACATGGGGCGCATTCATAAGGTTGGTTTTAATTGAAATGTAAAATGTAGTTCTTATTTGTTTATGATAAAACATAAAACATTAATTTCAGAATATTTCACTTGTACAATTTGAATTTTGACAGAAAATCCATCTCCTGAATTGAGAGATTGAAAACATGCTTCTCTTGAGTCATGAACACTTAGTAGTTAATCTTGCATAATTAAAAAGTTCCATAATTGCCTAACCCATGACTCCATCACAGTCTTGGGGAAGAAAACCTGAAAATAACTTTCAAATGATATTCATAATCATAATGACACACAATGTTCATTTTTTTGTAGCTTATCAAAAGCTACAAAGAAATGACTGCCTTCACCAGCTAATTAAGGTTTTAATTTAGAAATCTGACCACCATACTACTATAACTATCAATGATCATTTCACAGTCATTGAACCTTATGCTTGGCTTATGTTTGTTTCATGTCTTACTTGGAGGAACATCACAGTCTCCTCATCACTCCACATAGATCTGATGTTTTCATTTCTTCATTCGAAGCTTAGGTGATGTCTAAGTAACATGCCTGTTGCATTTCTTTTTCAATACATTTCCACCTCACACAACTTTTTAATTAAATTTTGTAGTGTTTCCACTCAGGTTTTTCGACGCAAATTGAAAATGTGCAAATTGCACTTAACATAACTGGAGACAACAGAGAACTAGAGCCTAACATGAGCCTAACACATGCAAGTGTAACTGTATTGCAGAAACTATTATTTCAATTGAATACCCAAGGGGCCTAAGGCCAAATAATAAACAAATAAGCTATATGGAGAATACATGTTTTATAGTAAGCTATATCACTTGTGTACTTGTGCTATATTTTATTTCTGTTACACTTTTTTTATAACTTATCCATTAAATTTGATTAGAGCTTTTGAGACAGGACACAAGGAACTCATGCACTATGTGAAATTGTGCAGGGGCAGTGCTGCACACAAAGCAATCATCAAATCTTTTGCTTTGTCTGACAACCAAAAATAACTTTCCTGCAAGTTTGCACAGACGACACTTTGAACCACAACTTCAGAGGACCGCTCTGCATTATGGCTGCTAACGTTATTGTTGCTAGCCTAATAACTATATGATATTGTATAGAGTTAGTGTTCAAAATGGCTTTTCACTTAAATGTAGTCAGGAATTTAAGATTCTTTGACCCACAAATGATTCTGAGGATAAAAAAAATGAAACAGTTGCCAAATCCTTACATCCTCTCAGAGTCGCTATGGATAACTTGTTATAAAAGACCTAAATAATTTTCATTGTCAAAGATAAAATGAAAGAGTGACAGGGGAGCATGAAATTGCACTCATGGACTTTATGATTTCTTTTACCAACCATTTATCTTAGCAGATATGGGAATACAGTCCTCCCCAGTGTGAGACACTGCCAAACTATGCAAAGTGTACTGTATAGTGTATTCAGATAGTGTAAAGTTACAGAGTAACTAGGGAGATAGCAGTGAGATATGCCATTAATCATTTTACAGGGACACAACAACACCAACGAAAGGATAATAAGAATACACTGGAGAAAACAAGGCCATTCAGTGGGAATAGTTCAATAGCTTATACTTATACTTAATAAATTCTGCTTCCTAGGAATAGAATATCATTTTAAAAAAAACTCAAAGAAATAATAAAGAATATCTATCTAGAGGCAATGTGTGTTGTGTCTTTTTGTAGGTTAGTTGTTCGAAGTGTTTCTGTGGTGAGAAAGAAAAACGCTTTAATTTTAAATGGAGGTTCACTGCAGTGAAAAAGAACAGTCACTTGCACAACAGCAAGCAACAACCTTAGGGATTAAGAGAGACTGACCTGGGGTGTTTTTCCACTGTCATATTATGAAGTGAGAGGTCGCTAAGAGATGACAGGGGCGTAAAATGTTTTCCATATCATCACTCTGGAAAAAAAATCACGCCTCAGGAGACTTGATGGATCACTCAATCAATTACCAAGGCAAGGACCAGAGATGCCCGCCTAGATGCCTGCTTGGCCCTGCTGAGATGGCACACCTGGGTCAATAGACACAGCTGTAATAGTCATGATTGCAGCTGCTTAACACCACAGGGCACAGCTCAATGGTGAGTTTAACCCTGCCGGGGGGGCTCTGCAGAGAGCATGTAATGGCTCTCCTCTGAGAAGCTAAATATACCGATAAGTAGCCAGATTACATCCTATCATTAAGACGAGAGCTGTGAGTGTCAGACAGACCTTCTTAACAGTGTGTCAGGGTTGTTTGATCTTGGTACAAAAGAAATAAATGTTTAAATCCTCATGCAAAGACAACATCTTCAGACTCCTCTCAAGCTTGGGTAAACAGGCTGCACAGTGTATAGAAGTTTAGGTAACATCAGACAACGAGATTAAACAGCTCATCCATTGCAGACCAATATCCAAATGATCGAATTGTGTAACTTGTTGAAAATACTATTACATATGTAAATTACTCCTGATGAGTTTTACAGGAAAGCCTTTGGAGCCTTTGGATGCAGCAACACATCTCTAATTTGAGTAGGTGGAAATACACCGTGGTGGGTTGTATTCTAGTCATACTGAACCGCAGTTATTGACTTCACTTGAAGCAATTATGAAGCAATGTTTCTCTTTAATTTAGTTTAAAAGAATTGTACAAGTTGATATTATTACATTGTGCAAAACATAAACAAGAGCATAAAGTGGAGTAGCATTTCAAAGCCTTTCATTAAGTAATTTATATTTTTTTATGAAAAATATAAATATAATACAGAAACAGTTATTAAAGAATATAGCAGAACATTGTGTCTCCACTAATTTAAGAAAATAAAACACATTACAGCTCTCCTCTTTCTTCCCTTAGCGTTTGTGGCACCAGCAACTTACATCACATTATCCTCTTCCTGCTTATCTCCGTGTTGGAAAATGAAATTAGTTTAGGCGCCTGTAAACCCAATTACTGGCTAATAGAAGGTATCCGATGTGTCACCGTATGGGTAAAAAGGTTGGAGCAGCACCATTGATTTCGGTAGGTCTGATTAGATGTTGGAAAAGTGAGTTTAATGTTTCAGCAACTGACATTACAAACAACAGTCTGGTTAAACACAAAGGCTCGTTTCAGTCGATCATTAGAAAGACAAAAACGCCGTTAGACAGGTTAGACAATGACACAGCTCTGTGGATTCCACAGATGCGTGTCATTCCCATCTGTTAAATCATCACCAGACTGTTTACTGTAAATAACAATCACATAAATGTGCTTTGCTTCCAATTTTTAAGACATTGAAGGCTTCATGAATTTCAAATAGGAGTTGCTGCCATAAAAAGGGCACATTCAAATATCAATCATCCTACCCAACCTGGAATTTACGGTGCCCTTCCAGAGAGCTTCATTTCATAATGTGATAGCTGCTTTTCAAACTCTAGTAGATAAAATATAGTGAGAGCAGGGTCAGCAGATAATTTACTTTGTGATATAAGCCATACAGTATGTCAATATAAATCAGGGTTTTGCTTATCGTAATCTAAGGCTCTAAGGCAGCCTGAGCAAGTGCAGCTTCCTGATAGCTGTCTAAAGAAATGATGATGATGAAAAAATTAATTGAGTGCAAGTGTCACAGGGAAAAACACATGACCAAAGACTTAAACTGTTAAAGTAACCTAAGCACTTTGTGAGACTACTTAAAGAGAAGGCTTTCTAGTGTATATGTTTAATTGTGAATCCACTACACTCAGCTTAGGCTAGTTAGGTACTTGAGGTTAGATGTTTGTCTAAGTCTGCATTTGCTCATTTTAACTACTTTTCATCAGTGGAATAGTTTTACGTAGATTCGAGATTCAAGACTCAATACCTTTATTGTCCCCAGAGGGAAATTGTTTGCACAGCAGTAGTATAACACAAGAAACATAGCATGAAAGAAAGACAATAGCAAACATAGAATGCATTAAAAAAAAAAAAACATGTTTAAAAGTCAAACTGCTGAAAGAAATTCACATTAAGTTATTGAGACTAGCTTTTTGATACTGAATTTACTAGAGTAAAAGCAGAGGGTAAAAAAGTGCTTGTATCTGTTTAATATGTTATCATGTGAACAGACAGAGGCAGCTGTGCTTTTAGAAAACCTCAAACTCAGCCCAGTTTGAGTCCAACTTAACTCTGCTCAGTTCATTTACAGTAATTTGATGCAGCTCGACTCCCAATCCACCATCAGAGTTGGTCGCTTGCAGTTCCAAGGAAAACCCTGTGAACATGTAGATCAATACAGTTCCACAATCCATGCATTTCATTTCAATTTAATGAGGTGTCACTGTGGTAAATGACTGTTGCATAAGCTGGGCAGTGCTGTCTACAGTCTGCAGGGAATGACTGATAATCAGAGGTATCTTCTACGATCCCCTTTGCCTTCCTGTAATGCATTTATACATTTATAATTTGAAATGTGCTGCAGAAAGATTTAAATGGTGCCAATAACAGTAATCATGGATCTAATTCTGTCATCTGTATTTTTTACCAGATTATTAGACACACAGTGCCCTCATAAAGTGCGACAGGTTTAATCAAATTAATGCCTCTATAAGTCATTATAACAGCAGCTCTTTTATATTTTCATTTTCATCCACATGTGGCAGCAACATTGATTCAATTCACATATAAGAAGCCAGCAAGGTGGTTCAAAGAGAAGATATGTGTTTTATCATTATAGTCTACTTCACCTGATTCTGACCCCATGTGTTAGCTCATTGCTATTTTCCACTATGACCCTGTCGAATCTTACAGACTTTATGTCACTATTTTCACTAGAAATGCTTGATTTGGCATCAGAAAATTGACTTATATGCTACTTCTGTTGTAACTTAAAGAAAGGTAGCTACTGGCAAAACTAGGCCAAAAGTTCATTTATTTGTAAATCAAAGAACATGTTGATTATATAATGATGTAGAAATTCTAAATTGCATAGTATTACATTTTTTAGGAAATAAATGTATGAAAAATGGAGAGGAAATTAAATGTCACAGTATTCTTGAGTATACTTGACTAATATAGAAAATAGTCTTTGTGAATCTTACTTTTAAGTGTGTGTATAATGTAATAATGGAGCTATAATTGTACATTTCTAAAAATAATAAAACATTTAAAAATCCATTCAAAACCTGCTTTTAAGTAGCTTAAGGGTCCTACTCAAAGGGAGGATATTATTCCAGCTGTGCCACTGACATTTTCATTGTACTGTAATGTTTCTGTTCATGTTGCTCTCGCCAAAACTAGAGTCATGGTCAACATCCCTTCTCTAATAGTTGGACTATTTCCAATTTTTCACACCTCTGGGCCACCTTCAGGGCTGTGGATCCAGAAGAGTCCAGCAGAGTCTTGTCTGCTCCATTCAGCAGTAGAGCCTTCACAATAGGCACACAACCATGCTGGGCGGCCAGGTGTAAGGGTGTCGCCTTTCCTGAGTTTACTGCATTCACATCTGCATGATATGATATCAAGTGGAGGACACTTGGGAAACTAACACTGGTACAGGCTACATGTAGTGGTGTCCATCCTTCACTGTCCTCTGTCACATTCGGATCAGCTTTGGCTGCCAGGAGCTTTGCCACCACTTCTCCCTCGCTCTGGTGGCAGGCTAGGTGGAGCGGGGTCCATCCATTCTCACCTCTAGCGTTCACACAACCGCCCTGACACTGCAACTGGTCCACGGTGGCTTCATGTCCCCTCAGGGCAGCCAGGTGCATGGGAGTCCAGCCTTGGAGGGTCCTGGATTCTGGGCTGCCCCCGTTTGACAATAGCTGCCTGCATATGCCTGTATGACCCCTCAGAGCTGCCAGGTGTAGTGGAGCGTATCCTCTGCTGTCTGCACTGTCAATACTCGCCCCACTTTTCACCAACTGTCTGACTAATCTGTTATGGCCTTCGTCGGCTGATAAGTGAAGAGCAGTGGAGAGAGAGTGGTCATTGGCGTTGGGATCTGCTCCCTGAGAAAGGAGGAGCTTGGCAATATTCAGATGCCCATAAGCGGAAGCTAGATGGAGCGGCGTCCTCCCTTGTACCTTCTCCCTTTCCCCAACTGCTTCACCTGACAGTCGTGAAAGCAGCAGGCGGACTACTGTTTCATGTCCGTTCTGGCAGGCCAGGTGGAGGGGCATCCAACCGGCTTTTTCACGGGCATCTGCCACCGCTCCTTTGTCCAGCAGAAGACGGACAGTCCTGTCATCGCCGTTCTGAGCAGCAAAATGAAGCGCTGTCCACTGGTCCTCATCTCCCTGGGTGGCATCTGCCCCATGTTCCAGCAACAAAGGGATGATGTCATGAAGCCTGTAAAATAGAGGTTTCATATTTAGTGTACTATGTAACATTTAAAGGAATAGTTCAGGAAATAAAAATGTTCACTTTTTTGCTGAGAGTTAAATGAGAACATCAATACCGTTCTCATGTCTGCAACAGGGTTTGAGTCAGAGTGCCCCTCTGCTTCCACTTTAAAACATAAAATGTCCCGTCACCACAACCTCCCTACACCCGATTGTCCCAAATACATTAACGAGCAGAATCAAAGCTGATAGCGTACGTCTACTTTTTTTAATTTTATAAGCTGTATCAACATTTATTTCATAAGTTAGCCAAACTACAAACAGAAATTGTTGGCTACTAAATACTGACTTGACTGCACTCACCGACCAACAGCTAACGTTAGCGCTAGCAGATCAACAGTCAGAATCTCTTATCCTTTTATGTAGAACAAATAAATAAAGAGTACTTTGTGGCAACAGATATTTTCTCATCTAACTTTTGATGTGGAAAAATGCAAGTTCATTCTGTCTGTTTGTTGGATTGACCTTGTGTAACCTTAGTGTCTACATGCTGTTTTCTTGTGATGGAAGGTTATAGATAGGTTACTCCCTCTGCACCCTAACCACAGTCCTGGTTTGAACTTGATAAAACAGGAACTGTATGCAAGTTCTCAAGAAACTGTTGTGAAACAATCCTGCCTTTACATGCTCACTTACTTGTATAAGAATGGGGATACTGAAAGGAATTTTTTGCTCTTGGCTGTAGTTTGAGCCCATGTGCAAATGCTTTAATAAATACCAGAATAAATACCAGAAAGACAGTTGTTGTGTTTGTTCTCAATAATGTACAGAAATTCCCACAACACTCTCTGCGAATAGTCCCCAAAATGTTGAACTATTCCTTTTACTTTGAACTGATAGGCAGAAATAAATTTGGTTAGCCTCAGAGCTGCAGACATGTTCAAGATAGCCAGCTGCTAGCACAAAACATTTTCTTATGTAAGTTGTAATAAGTAGTATGTGTTTCCTTATACACACCTGTGCAGAACGGCAATAATAAGAGGAGTGTAACCCCTGGCAGTGGTACAGTTGACTTCAGCACCCAGGCTCATGACATGCTTGACACTCTCTGCATCCCCGCTGGCTACTGTGAAGTGCAGGAGGCTCTTTCTACCTGAAAACTGTGTGCATACGTGCTCTCTTTTCACTGACTGTCTGAAACTACCAAAGTCCTTCTTTGACAGGAGGGAGAGAATGCCATCCTTGCCATGTTGGTCATCTGAAAATGAAAGCAAAGGGCATTATTTGAGAGAAAAAGGCTTCAGAAATTGTGAATATAGGTTACAGGAACTATGTTTTATGAATTTTGCTTCATCAAAGTTGAGTTTACTCATTCTACTGTGAGGTACATAATGGCAGAAAGTCAAAGTCACTTTCTGGAGGCATTTTAACCTTGTCAATATTTTCTGCTACTGTGAAATTGTTATTTTGTGCATTAGTGTTTGAACAAGTGCACCAATACTTTTTATTTTTAAGGGAAAGTTGCAATAAAAGGATCAATAAGAATGTATTGTGAATCATCTCTTCAATAATCTATTCTAATGTTTCAGAGAGGGAGGATCCAAAAAGCTGAATGTTTCTTTTATTCTCTTTCTTACATTGATATATGACTCTGCTTCTCAGTACTAAAGGTAATATTAAAAATGTGACAGCACTGTAAATAGCACTTTTTAAATGTCAGGCCTCCGGGCTTTATACTGCATTGAACACAATTTCCCATCCTTCTCTTCCCATGTATTTACCTGAGGGAAGGTCAGGCATCTCAGGCAAAGCAATCTGAAATTGAAAAGAAAGAAAGAAAATACTTCAAAAGTTATTAGCTGTGACATCAATCTTCAGTGGTTAATACTAATATGCACATCATTAATATCAATCAGTTTGTGAGAATGGACGTTAAAGGGTATGAATGACTCAACAGTTGAACAGCCACTGTGTTAATGACTGGATACATAATATGCCCTGTCTGCACAGAATATTGCAAAGTATTTGTGTGTACTTTTCTCTTTCTGTGCTGAAGAACATACACCTTACTACTATAGTATCATGAAATATATGTTTCAAGCAGAACTAACTTTATGTATGGGAGAAACCAGCCAGGGGTAATTTGATTCCTGTCTATTGTCACCATTTTTGTGACACTGGATTGGTCCTGGGATCTTCAGGACTTCACTCAGAGCCTCCGTTTTCTTCACAATGTCTGCAAACAAAACAGCAGTCAAGAACTGTTCTGAATTTGCCTAATTACACAAATGTATTCCTACGCTTGCAGCTCTAAAACCCAGTGGGAGCTTTTCATAATTGTAACACTACAGAGAACGAACCGTCATGCATGACTAACGGGTAAATTCTTTCATAGATACGGTAATAATACTATAGCACTGAGTTTTTGAGAACATCTCACATTGGAATAGCTGTTGTGTATGAATAAACATGACACCAATTTATATTCATTAACATGATTTCTCAAGCCATAAGAGCTTGTCCAAACAAAGGTGATCCACTTGTGTAAATAATTTGATCTCATTGGAATGTATGCATTTCACTCGGGCATTACATGCAGAGTGAACACATGACTACTTGTTGACTATTGGCTTGATAATAATAACAGACAAGGCCCAAGGGGAAAATGCGACTCGTTCGTTCTATTTTGTTTGTGCTCATCTTCTTGGTGGAAAAATCTAAAGAACTGGTACCTACACCATGTGGATCAAAAGAGGGACAAGTGCCAAATGTCTTTCATGGCTACATATTAAAACACTAATGTTTCAACAGGATATCAAAATGTCTGTTTTTTCCTTGACACTCTCGTTTTTTCCTCAATCATTTTTACAGAAAAAAACATGTTCACCCGATGTTGCCATTCTCAAAAAGGGAAAATAATTCATATAGTTACAGCACATCTCAGCAACATTTCAGACTCAAATATTGATTTTAATGAGATGTTAAAATGACAAAAGCAATTAAACATGACATTTAGACAATTGTGACAAATCATCTCTCTATGGATGCAGCCAAGATATTAGTGCATACTATGATCCTTTCCCACAAGTACTTTGTTGCATCTTAAGGGCTGATTCAGGATATAATAATTAAAACCCTTAAAAAGCCCTTAAAATTCTGGTCTCATGTCATTATTGCTAGAGCTTAGAAAATTTGATTTCTATTCAAACGTGTGTCTTGTGTATAGAAGATTTTAATTAACATGGACCACTGAACAGGTCTTATAACACCACTAAATCTTATCTGCCTCAAGAGTACTGCTCTTTTTCATCACAGTGCATTTGGACAGTCAGCTTTTTTCTGTTAAAGCCACAACTCAGTAACTCTTGGGAACTCAGTGAATGACCTCAAGAGTTACAGTTCCTTCGCGAGCTTTAAATACAAATTAGAAAGTTGGCTGAAAACAATTCAACTCAGCAATTAAGCATTTGCACCTAAGAACTGGGGCCTCTTCCTGTGATCCTGGTCCCAGCACTGCTTCATGATGCTGATCATCTGATCACACTCTCGTGGCTTCTGTTCGGGAAACATCTCCATGCAGGGTCTCTTACCATGTGACACCTGTAAGAGCACTGTGGTCATGCTGCTCCCTGGGTCCACAGAACAGACGCCAGACAGGAGATTCAAAACATTTTGTCAATGGGGCAAGCAAATTATATTGTGTGTTTATGAGAATATTCTTCCTCCACTACAAAATCATGTGACAGCATTACATATTTTATGCAACATTTTTACCAGTTTGTCATGTGGCCGTTTAGGTTATGGTTATGTTTAGGTAAGTTAAACATTAAATATTTTGGTTAGGGAAATGGTTTTACATGAAAAGGTTCACGAACAGTTAAATTAATATGAAGGTTTTAAGAAAGTATTTGAATTCTGTACTTAATTAAAAGTAGTAATAGCAGTCTGTAAAATGTCATACACTGAAATATTAAGTTAAGTAAAAGTATGCAAGTATGTAAGAATTTAGATAGAATTTCACTGTTGACGTTTGTTGAGGTGGAGCAAATTTTAATAACTCTGTGTACTGTTAGTTTAATCTATAACAATGCATAACCATTATATAAGCACATTGTGAAAAGGTTGCTCCTCTCCCTTTTCACTGAACCCTGGTTTCCAACATTACTGGTATTTTGTGTATAAAATCACTAATTTCAGTCCAATGTTTCTGTTAATGTATCAGTCATGTTACACAAATAATGGCACAATGTTGTAATTTGTTATTTCAGTCCTGCTGTCATTGTTGTTTGAGAGTTATGTGATGGTCAGGCAGATGCTGCTTAATCGGTGACAGTGACAACAGGTGTGCGTCACTAGGTGCACTAAGTCAGAGTCACTAGGCTGTGTCAAGTTTGCGTAGGAAGGATAAAACTGTTCTGTAGTAAATTACATTCTGTGTAATTTGGTGCACTCATGGCTGTGCATGTGTCCCCATAGAAAATTGTGATTGTCAGCAGTATCAGAGAAATTCTACATCGATGTTGTTCTATATGCTTTGAAAGTTTTGTATCAGTCTAGCTCATCCTATGATAACCTGAGATGGTATGTTCCAGTTAGAAGCGGCAGAGAAGGTGAAAAACCAGTCACTGGTCAGCTGTGATGAGTGAGGGAAGAGAGTAGGTGATATCTTGCTGTGAGGCTGCAGATTTGTTTGTTCCTTGCTTAGCTTATTTTTGTTGAATTTCCCAAGGTTCATTTTTCCCTGTTTCATTAATATTTTAGTTAAGAACATCACCTTTTTTGCACATACTCCTGCCTGCTGTCCTGCTTCATCAATACTGCTTTAAAAGTCAAACATCATCTGCCCTTTAAATGGGGTGGCAGCACTACACTCATCATATATTTTGTATGAAATAGTTTGGTAAAGCTTATTATAGCTGTCAAGTAAATGTAGTGAAGTGAAAAGAACAATATTTCCCTCTGAACTGTAGTGAAGACAAAGTATGAAGTGGCATTAAAGTGGAAATACTCAAGTACAATACAGGTACAGTATCTGAAATTCGTACTTAAGCACAGTAAATGTAGTCAGTAAAATTCCACCACTGCTCATGGGAGAAAAAATGTCATAAATTCATTTCACTGTGCAAAAGCAATTGTGAAAATAATCTAAGAAACACTTAGATGAAAAGAGCTTCACTTATATGTTGTTTAAAGTGAGAATATTTTGTTGCATGACCTTTGCCAGACTCCTTGCTGAAGAAACATCTATACATCTATTTAATTTGAAGCTGTGATGCATTTCTAATGAATTAATTCTTACCTGCATATGGTTTCTGCTGTGTCAGAATCTCCCACATCACAATTCCAAAGCTGTAGATCAAAGCAGAAAGAAGAACTTCAGTCCTTATTTCCCATTTTTATCTATGCTGATCATTTTTATGAATGACAGTGCAAAATGAAATTGTTTTTGTTCTATAAAAACATAATTCTTTAAAGATAAAGGGTATGAAAGAGTGAGTCAGACACAGGTAAAATAAATAGAGTATGGCCCTGTGACTTGTGATGGAGTTAAATTATATACAGTAGAGAGCAAGGTTACACTATGTGAATTATGGATTGTGCACTGAATCAGAGACAAAGAAGTGACTCTGACGGTGCAATTTTCAAAAATGACCTTGGCAAGTCACCTGTAAACATCAAAGGTAGCTCCTGGAGGATCAGGGCACTGAGTGAAGGTCTCTGGAGGAATGTAACTTATGTTCCCTCTTGCTGTCAGATGCTCCATGAATAACTTCTTGTTCATTCCCTCCTCCCAGTGGATTAAACCAAAATCTGAAATCTTTGTGCATGGAGTATTGTGAACTAGTCAAGGATTAACATACATCACTCAGCAGAGCTCACAAATGTCAAGAGATCATTGTAAGCATTTACAGACTCATCATGCTGTTTTCTATGAGTTTCACTGACCTTGACATGGAGATGATCGTCTAGTAGGATGTTGGACATCTTGAGGTTAAGATGGAGAAGTGGAGGTTGCATGCTGTGGAGGAAATTCATACCCATGGATGCCTCATGAATCATCTGGAACTTCTTTGGCCACATCAAAGTGTGACTGGCTAGGAGATTGTTCAGTGATCCATTACTCATGTACTCCATCACCATGGCAGTTGCATCACTGCACACGCCGTAGATGGATACGATGTATTTGAATTTCACTGCGGCTATGTTGGATGCTTCATCAATTATTCTCCTGTGAAGGAAAAAAATAATCTTCAGTGAAGGAGCTTTGGGCATTACATAGGTATTTTAAACTTTGACCACTGGGAACATTTTTTCCTTTGTCAAACATGTAATACTAATGAATACAAAGATTAATGAAACCAAAAGATCTTTGTTAAGTTTAATATTATTTAGTACACAATTTAGCCAATATGCTAAGAAATTGGTGTAAATTCAGGCAGTTGCTTGTATCTAACTGTAGGATTATAGGCAATTTGTGCTATGTTTCATAGTTTAAGTCCCACCTGTAAAAGTTGTTTGCACACAAGGTTGTATCAAAGCTTTTCAGGGCACATTTTTCCCGCCAGAGCTTGAGCTTGACTTGGTACACCTGACCAAATCTGCATTCTGCCACTTTAATCCAGTCGGCCTCAAAGTCGTCCTTCTTGAAGTTCCTGAACTGCCCGGGGGATCCATCAAGGCAATCCATGAGATCTTCTCTGACACAAGCCCCCCTACAGCACACTCACTGTCTAATCCTACACATAAACAGGGTTTATCCTCCAGATCAACATCGATCAGTAGCACCACAGGAGCTTCGCTGTCTCACGCAGGGTGAGAGAAAGTTGTAGAACATGGATACACATTAGAATCAGTGGCAGCTGGCTGGGTGAAAGGCATGTGGATTCACAAATGGTTGATCTGTGGGAGGAGTTTTGGCAGGGAACCTGTTTGCACTGCAATGTGGCAAAACCGGTTTTTAGCTACCGGTACTGCTGACCTATATTTCAGTCTTCCAGGCATAGTGTATGCCTTCTTAACTTAACCCTCCAATTCCAGGATTGACTCACATTCCATCTGAATCGAAAACTGAGCAATTCCTGAGAAATGTAGGGAGTCATCACTAATGGAGTATCACTTATGATGGTTGATAAACCCATTGTAATTTGGGTCTGTATATATAGTAAATGAACTGTTAAATGAGCCATCGACTTCTATCAAACTGCACTTTAACAAGGCACTTAACCCCCAGCAGCTCCAGATGAACGGCTCACTGGTCTGCAATTTGAGTTTGAGAATTCTGGTTAACATCAGGTTGTGTGTGTGTGTGTGTGTGTGTGTACAAGGTATTCAATCGTGTTGTGGGGACATAAATCTATTCTTTCTAACGTGGGGACTCAAGAAGACTTGCCAAGGTTAGGGTTAGGGTAAGGCAAGTAGTGGTTAGGGTTAGGGTTAAAGTAAGAAATTAATGTAAATCAATGTAATGTCCATGGAAGTGAATGAATAAATGAATGAATAAATGAAAGAACTTAGTTTAGATAGCACCTTTCATGCACAGAGTGCAGCTCAAAGTGCTTTACAATTCAGCAGCAAGTTCAAACAAGATTAGGTCAAAACCTAGGCTGCGTTCCATTAGTTGTTCCACTTCTCATTCACTTCCCCTCAGCACTTAGTAGGACGTAATAGCACAGAGGCCACTTGGAGAGCAGAGGGAAAGTGGGCGGGGGAGGAGCGGGGGATGTAAATGGAATGCAATTGCCTTTGCAGTCAGTAGTTTCAACCTAATGAGGTCCCGTCTCTTCTTCTGACCCTTAAATACCATAATAACATAAACACTATTGCATCGCCTAACATTACTATCATGTGAAAATGGTGTGCAAAACAGCACAATTCAGCAACATGAAATTGTAACATCCTAGTGAAGTAATTGCCGAAAAAGCAAATTCCTTAGCAAGACAAACATTTAATTTCGACATGATTACTCTGATTATCTGGATATTGTTACTTACAGTTGTAGATTGTTTGCTCAGAAAGTTTTGTTCCAATCAAAAACATCTGTTTTCATTTTATTTATTGCAAAACTGAACAATAATAAACATCAATAGATATGTATGCCAAAGGTTTTACTGAAAGAAGAAAAAAGAAAAAGAAAAAAGGTTCAGCAGTTCAGACAATTATACAATTTACACATATTAAGGTTTTTTTAAGGCTTTGGGGTTTGTAGAATGCTGAATAGTTTTTATGTATTGTTGCATTTCATTTATAAGAAAATAAAGGTTTCCTGTTATAAAATGTACTTTTGTCAATGTGAAATTTTGTTAAGATAATAAAAAGATTTATGAGCCTCTAATGCTGTCTTTGTTCTGAACTGCAGACATCATAAGAACCAAACAGCACATCTTTGTATGGTAATGAAAATTGAAGAGAAATGTTAAACCGAGTATATCAGGCAAATTCTTTCCAAAAATAACACCATAAGAACAGCAGACATCTGTTTTAAATACTGTAAATCAGCAGCTCGTTGACATCATAGTGGAAATGATGAGAAACCACAGTGCACAGTGGTTAATCTGCAGCGCTGAGTGACCATCGTTGATCGCTCGCTCCCTCAGTCCTCAAAGGGTTGATTTTGCAAAGTTCACTTGGGTTTTTCAAAGAACTGGAACAACACTTGTCATGGCAGCGGGGATTCCCCCGAGGACAAGTGCCAAGGGGAAGTCAACGAGAGCATGTCAACAACTAATGAAACGCAGCCCTAGTATATGACAGGACAGTGTATGAAATGCTAGAGGGCTTTTAATATGAAATGGATACAGGAAGTGGCAGAATTCAGCTGACCAATGGCATAACCTCATCACTCAGTCAGTCACTAGCTCACTCAACCACAGACTTTCGGGTTTATAGGGTTTAGGTTTATAACACATACACAAGGAGGAAGTAAAAAAATAAAAACAATGGGTGTTACTATTTATAAAATAGCATTTACAGTTTCTTTGGGAAAAAAGAGAAGAAGTCAGAGAGAAAAGTCATTAAATCTATATAACAGAATTTGCCTCAAGGAACAAAAATAAAACTGAAATAAAACTACTGTAATTCATGAGAATTAAGGAAGGCTTGTCATGACCCGTAACAGTTATAAAGCACTTACAGTACAACTATACTTTTGCAAGTTTTGACCTCCTGGAATCTTTAAATTGTCTTTCTTTAGAAGTGTAACTCTTTCTTCTAGGTAATTCTTATCAGCAGATTCCTTTCTGTGATAAATGGACTCTCTGGATGGTTTGGACACTGATTGAAATGAAAGCTGGTCTCTGTGAATGGAAGTGATATCAAAGTGATTCTAAGGTAAGTTGCATAGATAGAGCTTTCTAAAGTATTGTGCCGACACAATAGGGACTACTCTGCTGTTATCAGGCAATGTCAGCTGGAGGACACAAATTTATTGTGTCTTTGTGGCAACAATTCCCCTGCAAAAAGGGTTGAAAATGAATGGGAAAATTACCACCAAGTCAAAATAAACTCATAAGGACATGGTGTACTTTGTTACCATTCAAATCTGTAAAATGGTGGGTAAATTGCTTTAAATTGTTTGGAATTTGACTTTAAGACTTAACATTGCTGGCAAAGCTCAAGCATTCATTGTGTGTGCATAAAGCTTCTACTGTGACACAAGCCAGCACTGGGCCTCGTTTCTCTTTTACTAATCACTTACAGTCAGTCTGGCTTGTTTTTCCTGCTCTGTTCAAGATGCAGAGACACAGGGAGAACAAAATGAGATTATATGCTTTTTTCCTGATTTCTACTAATAATAAATGCTTATTGTTTTCAACAGACAGCAAGAAGGAAGTTATTTTATTTGCATTATACTCACTGTCTGTCTGCACAGACAGACTGTTTTCAGTTAAAATGAGATAGTGCCTTTAAGTTAGATGGTCTGCCAGAACAGGTCATGTAACTCATTTAGCACGCTGTAAATTAATTGTAAATTAAATTGTAAATTTACCATTGCTACAGGCTGGCTTTGAGTGCCTGATGGTGTAGCAACTGTGATGTGTGTACTGCACCTATTTCAGTTCCCAGAGTGTCAAGACATTTATCACCTTCTACCTTGACTTCCTGTTAAGGTAGAGGGTGGATTTCATCTTTCTGCATCATTAAAGCAGACTGTTATTTGAGAGAAAAGGTTTAAACTGCCTGGCTTATGTGAGAGGATTACGGTAATAGGAAGCTCATTCAAGAAGATGAGGAAACAAAGATGTTTGCTATCACCTTCCCTTCTATTCCCACCTGCTGTTCAGTGTTATAAGGTCATCAGTTATATTTTACAACCACTGAACCCCCTTTATGGCTGAATTTATCTGTGGACATGAGGCAGTTTTGTTGCAATGTTAAAGAAAGAGACTCAGATATGTACATTTATAGACACACACACACACACACACATAAACATATTTACAGTATAGATATGTATATATAAATTGTTCCTGTGGGCCACGGGTAGCTTTGGCAGTCATATAAATATTTGGACCATCTCCCTTGGGTTTCTTCATTCGTAGCACATAGCACATTTGAATTCAATATGGTTCCTGCTGTGAACATGACGCAAATCTCCACTACAAACACACAATTGTGTGCAACCCTCACTGCATGGCCGTCTATCTCTCATTACCTCTGTCTTTCTCTAGCATTTATAAACTGTAAATATTAATGTGATTCATTAGGATTTTGGTCCATAATGTATGTCTCATGAGAGAGCAGCTACAGGTCAGGATTCTGCAGTCATTTCCTCTCTTATCCTATGCTCTGAGGTGACTCTTTGTTCAGGCTTTCATTTCTAAGACACAGTGAGAAATTTTTATTAATAATAATCCCACTTCAATGGGATTTCCCCACTCCCTGCTCCTTTTAAATATGCTGGTTTACACTGCAGGCCTGTGGTGGGGAGAGGATCACATCTGTGGGAGGATTTGGATTTAAGTCCCATGGTCTATATGTCTGTGTTGTCATCAGGCTGCAGGCAACCTAAATAGAAAGTGATGTAAACACATTACTTTACAAAGTTTTCATGATTACAGATTAATTATTTTGCAGTTTACTAATACACAGTGTGTCATTATGGTGGGCTGAAATATAAAAATATATGAGTAGAATAACCAATCATAAAAAACATGACAGAGCATCATCATTGATACAGAGTCGGTAATGGCACCATACAAGCGTTTCACAGCTACATAAAAACCTGTTATCATCAGTGTACACTGTGTCTGCATTGTCTACGGTGTTTTTATTGGCTACACTTCTTTAATTCAAGTGTCAACTCCTTGCAACATACTTTTCTCTAAGCACCCTAACCCTTCAACTCTCTCTCTCTCTCTATGTATGCGGGTGTGGTAATAGATGAATTTAACATTCACTGACAGCCATAGTTTCATGCTTCACTAACTCACACTATAATTTAGGACAGACTCCTGGATTGATGTTCCAATGAAAACCAGGCACTCGTGATCAGATTCCTGATAGGCTACCTGAGGGGAGAAGTCTATCTTCGTTGATGGAATTCACTTCTCGCAGCTCAGCCAATCGCATTAGCAGGCTCCACCATGCTGGGTAAGCTGACTGGCTGGAGCCAAAGGCTTTTCCGTTGCCCCTCATGTCCTCTAATAACTAACAAGCTTACATTCCGGTGTCTCTGATCCATCTTCTGTTAGCATAGAGGGTGCTAAACATAACCAAACAAAATTAAAGAGTGGGGGGCATTGAGGGGATTGAGTTGTCTAATCTACTATGTGCTGTGCTAAATGCTGGTGTACATACGCTGTCTGTTTCAGACATAAACATTAATTGGTTCCTTTGTATCTCTCAAGAGCATTGAATGTTTTATAATCAAATCCTTATCTTATGCTGATATTCTACCACTTGTATTTCTGCAGAATTATAAACATGCGAGGTACGTGAGAGATAGCAGAAACACAGTGAATCACGATCACTGGAGGCACAGGATGTCTTAGGATTTACTTGTGAGAATTAAGAATTTTATTATGATAATATATTATTCTTTGGTGCACTGGTTCACGTTTATGTATCATCTAATTTCGAAAACTTTCAAATGTATACCTCACTTTGTTTGTTAAATGAGGTATACAGTGCAGGTAAAATATCTGTTTTGATTTGCCAGGATAAAACAATGTTTTTAGGATAAAGTGTGCCTGCTGTGTGGACCTTAATTTAAAGTAGCCTCATTCATTTCTATGGTGATGAGGTTAAAATATATCTGAATTTGTTTCAGTTGAACATTCAGTTGCCAGTAGTAACCGCCTCTGACACAGTGCTATAGCAGTTTAACTAACATTGTTATTTTAAGCCTTTGTGTACAGTGACCAGACGTCCCAGTTTGTCCGGGATTGTCTGGTTTCAAGCTGGGTGTCCAGAGTCCCAACAAATATGTACCACACGTCTGAATTCAACACTGTTTTGTCTGTATGTATGTCAATCAATTGATGTGTCGTTGTTGCTAGCCTATGATGCTTGCTGCTCTTTCTGATAGAACCTGTCAATATGCTAACAGTTACTATCATGCCGAAGAGAGGGTCAGTCTTTTCTAGAGCTCCAGGAGGCTTACTCCTTCCTTTGTATAGTACCCAGCAACAAAAAAAGCTGTGTTCTGCAAACACTGCAAGACTACATTTTCAGCCACACATGGTGGAAATACCAATATAAAAGATAATATTAAGATGGCCAAACATAAGCGGTGGTTTCCATGAGAGCTGAGAGCTCCAGAAAAGAAACTGCAAAACTGCAAAAAAAGACTGCAAAACATAAAGTACCCGGTAATCTTCTTAAAAGTAACTTTCTTAAAGGCTCTCTCTTTATTTTTGTTATTATTAATGTTTTGATGTTTTAATCTTTTTAAACTCATGACCAGCTCATGGCATAGTGTTGTGAAGATGTTAGTTAAAGTTATTTTTACATTATAGCCTATAAAGTTATTTATAGGCCACAAAGAGTTTTGTACCTTGTTTTATTTTAAATAAATAAATAAGAAGCTGGCAAAGAATGTGTCACAGTTGGCTATTTAGGCGGCAGCCTACGCTTGTTCATGCTGGCAAATACCTTGGTGGATTTTGGGGGACAAAACATAATTTTTCATCTGCTGAGGTGCTATCCAAGGTGTTAAAAGATGCGCTTGGTAGATGTGCTAAGCTGAAATAATTGTCCCCCATACTGATGAAAATGCCTATGGTGCATGCATAAGTGCACACATGTGTGCATGCATGAATGTGCAGTACAATCAAGTCCCAATTTAAGGGTTAAAAAAATATGGTCACCCTACCTTTGTGACCAAGCAAAAGCATCTTTTATTTACTCGCAGATGTCCTTGTTGGAGCATTATCTGTCAGCGCTCTTTTTATTCTAGTTGTTTTGTGGTTGATTTGTAGTTTGTTAGCTAGATTTTTCTGTGAATGGTTTACTGCTAACTAAGCAGCTAGCTATTATACTAGCTGTCTAAAGCTAAGGCGTTGCTACTGCAACATACTGTTATTTACTGCTAACTGTTGATGTTATATAATTCACCCTTTTTCCTTTGACTCATGTGGACTCTGCATGTCCACAATGATGTTTGTGAATCCAGTTTCACTTGTTACTGTACTGATTCATTTTTACAATACCTTCAGTTTAACATTTGTTTATGATATCTCATCATTTTCTGATTTATAATCATTATGTCTGAATTTATTGCCCAATACTGTTTTCATAGTTTCACAAAAAAAACAAAAACAAAACTCAAAGCCCAACTGCTGCCTTCAATCTTTATTGGGAGTGGGTTTAGCTCTCTGCAGATTTGTGCACCTACATAGTACATGAACATAGTGAGGGCTGATGAATCATAGTGCTGACAATGTTAAGTAAATAATGACGATGTTGCAAGTAAATAATGTTTCACTGATAACTTAAAAATGGATAAAGAAAAACGGTAGAGATAATGCTAAGAGACAGCTTTTTCCATTGTATATTATTTCAATGCAGTGATTAAGGATTCAGGTCAGAGATTCACAGCATGAATTTAAGTCTGAGTCAATAATGATTAAGAATTCCTCATGATAGAGAGATCAAAACCACTGAAAAATCAGCTTCTTTTTCTGTAGAGGAACTACTTTATATATTTGTTCAATTATTAGATAGCAGTTAAGAATTCATGATTAAATATTTTACATCATTTTCAATTGGCATATTATGTTTACATGATGCTATACGATGATCAAGTCATTTGGTCTGGACATTTATGAAGAAAAACAACATTGCAGAAGGTGCTTGTGCGTTTTCTTGCAATAATAAATGAGCTAACCCATGAGAGACATTTTCTCTAAACAGTCCATCACAGAGGCTCGATATAACTGTCAAGCCACAAACATACATTATATTAAACTAGTATTAACAAGCTATCAATCTCAAAGTGGGATACAAAGAGTATTGATTTGTTGCCAGTGAGGGAAAATAAAAGGATCAAAGCAGCTTTTCTATTTGGGGATGGTGTTTATTTTCAGTGAATGATAATAGACTGCTCATGGTTAAGTGTGAAATTTGACTGCAACAGCTGTGTCACCTATGAGAGGAGGTGTGAATTGGATTGCTCCTCATCATCTAGTCTGGCCTATACCGGCTGATACGACTGGCCGCCTCTGCTCTATGGCTAATATGATTGACTGCTCACTGTCTGTTGACTAATGTAATTGTCTGCAGCTATTTTGGTGGGGACATGATCAGTGTAATTGGCAGCGGTTCCTCCTTGGTCACGGTAGGATCAAGTCACCTCCTCGGCACAGACAGCCACAGCAGGCTCTTGGTGGAGCTGCCGAGTGGAGCAGCCAGATTGCCCGGCGACGGTAGGCCAGCCACACCAGCAGCAGTGTAACTGTGACAAGAGAGGAGCCGACCACCAGGCTGACGATGACCAGAACCAGGTCCAGCTCTGATGGGTCTGAAAATCAAACAGACGAATAATGTGTCATGAGGTTACAGTCATGATTTGATTGTGCACTAAAACACTGTTTTCCATCTGCCTTCACTGCATTCAAATGTTTTTGATAATGTGTAGACTAACTTTACATGACAAACCTGTGAAGAGCTGTATGGCACAAACACCATTTAGCGATATAGCTCTTTTCCTCAATTGCTATAGATAAATGGCATGGTCATCTTTCATTTCCTGTTCTGCAGCATCTCTCGTGCATGCTCTGCTATCTCAGATCGATCGTTTTTGTTTTAAGGCACAGCTAATAATTACCTATATCCTTCGGGAAGGTAGAATTCTGCACTTCTTTCAACATGGGACCAAAGGATATGCGATTCCTGAGATTGGTGACAATAGCCTCTGGACCCTCTAAGGGAAATGCACTCCTCTGCTGAAGGCACTGCTATAAAAAGACAAGGGAAATATGTAGCATGTGAGAATGAAAAATGATAGAGTGGCTAAGAGGTAATTAAGTTTTTGGAAGAAGGATGGTGTTCCTGTTTATTATCAAAGACAGTGGAGAACAATGCACAGAAACAGTAATTGAAATAAAACAGGTGCACCTCTCTGATAAATATGTCTAAAACCTGTTTTCCTTTGTGGTATTTTTTTTCTGGATAAAAGGGAAGGGGAAGATGCATGTATTTCAAACAGAGAGCTGGAAACAGGATTTTAGTTTGAGAGCAACACTATGTCTTTTAATCTAAGCAGCCCACTCTGAGCTTGCACAGTTCAAACATGGTAGTTGAGGTATAATGTATAGCTCTTATGTAAATGAAATGTTCCAGAAAAATATTAAGCATGACATCAAGTGCTAAGAAAGAAACCATTTTTTTCAAAGAAAGAGGGAAAAAGTGAACGCCGTACTTAGACGCAGCTTGCAATCCTGTTTGAGTCATGCATTTTAGGCATCAGTAAGTCAAGTGCAAACACCTATCATGTATTTTAACTGACCCACTGCAAAAAAAATTGCTGGTCTTTAAGAAGCTTGCAATACTACAATAACAAACATGATGAGACTCTAGGAACATTACTGTTGAGAGCTGTTGAAGAACTCTACAAAGGCAGACATCAGAATGAGTCTCCAGAGTTTATCCTCTGCTTCACCTCCGCCCTCTAACACGTACTTGTCAGATGACTCACTTTTTCCCATTAAATCAAAAGCCTCATTCCCACAACAACAGGAGACAGCAGTTGGTATCAGAGCATCAGCATCCGTTGTTACTCTGCAAGTTTTATTCTGTAACTTTTCAAAGACCTTATCTGACCTTCAGTTTGCATAATGACATGATAAATATTTTAGACTATGTGTGTTTGGCTGTCAGCCTCACTTCAGTAGTCCTTTTTCAGTACATCTCACTCTTTCCACATTTAGAAAACACTTCTTACACCTATGGCAGGATATTTATTTATTTTTTATTTATTTATATCAGACTACACTCCCCCCACTCCCCTCTTTTCACTTCTGATCCAGGAAAATAATTTATCCTCTTGCTTGCAAACAATCCTTCCTCTCCTCTGTTTTTCATCACATATGGAGTCATTTACCTCTTCACCAGTTGCACACTCACCTTGCTCACCCTTCTTTCTCGGATCCCCAGCCCATTTACACCTGCCTGTTCGCTCCTCGTCTGTCTCTCTGTTTTCACAGTGTCACACCCCGCGTCACAAAATTTAAATCACTCTCAGCTGCTCATTCTCTCATCCACTCGCATTCATTACAGCCACTGCAGTCTTACCCTTTCACAGTCAGAGTGGTTTCTCAGGCAGACACTGAGATCACAGTGTAGGTACACTACTGAGTAATTAATCATTTGGAAGAGACTGATGGTGAAGCTGGCACTGGTTGACAGGGCACTGGGCAGCAGCGTGATCCCAGCTGGCTGTGCTGCTAACCTGAGGCACCAACACAAACACACAATAAAACCTTAGCAGTCATTTCATTTCCCCTCAAATGAAACTGTAAAATGCTTAGGGAAAATGTTAAAACTGAGAATATCCTGCAGGTAAAGTCTTCATACAGAGCTGCACTGATCAATAAACATGAAAGCAGAAAAAAACACAGACCAGCTTGCTATCAATATTTTAAATTGAATTGAGCTGAAAGCTTAAGAGAAAAGAAATCATGTTAGGTAAAGGTCAGCTTTCCCTTAGTATCATTACTCATGTTGCATAATGTTAATAATATATGTGTAACTTGAATTCAGCATTATCATTTATTTAAATCGATAGACCTGAAAGGGGGCTCGAGCCCCTGCCCATTTGGCCTCTGAGAGAGAAAATGTCCCTTTTGTGGGGTGTTTTTTTTTTTTTTTAATAAATAAATTCCTGTTATTCCTGCTACTTCCAGCGTTTCTGAGTGTAGCTGACAGATAATTTATATTAGATGGCCTATATGTTAGTTTTAATAGTTTACCATAAGGTAAAGTGATTGTAGTTGAAAGAACTCAGTAGTAGTTATACATTTGTGAAAAGGGTTTGCATCTTTATCCCCCACAAGCTACAAAATAACAACAATATGATACATTTAAGAAATACAACAAAATTAAGCACATTTGCCTCCTTTCTGTAACAAGCAGCCAATGAGGTGCATTCAATGTTAACTAAGTTAATCTGAGTTTCTAGTGTCAAATTGATCTGCATTAACTATACTCAGCAGTGATGTTGCCATTGTGTTTGTGTTGTTAATGTCAGAAATTAAAGTAACACCTAGTGTATGATTACATGTACAGTGAGCATATATATTTCCTTTCTTTGTATTTTATGTGTTATCTTTGTTCAACAGGTGAATATCTGAGTAAAGACAGTGGATCCACCTATATTTACATGAATGTTGAATGTTAAATGTTTACTAAATGTCATTATATATTTAGGAAAATGGTTAAATTCAAGCACTCTTTTCAGTATTTTTGGAGGGAGGGAGCGAGGGAAGAGATGAAGGAATGTTAACTGTTAAAATCTTTTATAAACTAGTGTCTAATACACCTGATCTAAAGCTAATGTGTTGCTTTTTAGAATTGTGGCTTAAATGCATGAAGTCTCAGTATTATGATATGATATGTGAATTATATTAAACTAATTTGTTGGTACATAGTAATAGTATCTTAGCCATACAATATCAGCATCTTCTTATTGCCCATATTTACTGAAGCAGTTATGCCCTCTATGGAGAGGTGGTAAGAGACGAATATAGAGGCGAGAGAGGCAGCCATGCAGCCAGAGAAAGTATATCCTTGTCAGCAGTTTTAAGCCGAACTTCTGCAAGTGAGGATGTCAGTCAGAGGGCTACAGTGGGTAAGAGTTGGGCTGGTTAACATGTGAGGAGAATTTACTGAAATATACTTCATTTCTTTGCATGTATCATCAATTAACTGTCATGTAGCAGCGTTTGAACCAACCTCAGTCATGGGTTTGTTTTAAAACATACATTTTGATATCAATGTCGCAAAAGTAGTCATTCTGAGCATATATTTATTTATTTGCAAAAATCGCCTTTTATGAATTTGGGCCTCTGCCCCTCTAACATCCTGTGCACAGTTTTGATTAACAAGTAGTGATTTGCTGTAAATGTGCATTTATGACCACTAGCCTCCGCTTTAAAACAATGCAAGCATGACGATAGAGAAACAAGCCTATCTGTCTGTAGAGTTGTCTTTAGTGTTTGACAAACATTAGCAAAATAACTGATGACAAAACACATTAAGAACTGCATTGATTGCACAGACGGGGGCATCCTCATTAGACAAACTACTTCAGAAAACACCAGAGAACACCAGTGGCAGCTAACGATTGTGCGGTAATTATTAAAAAGTCCACTGAAAGCGCTGCATTTTCCATATACGTCACACAGATGTTTATGGGCTTAATGAATGAACAAATTAATGAATTATCATTATTTACATTGTCCTTTTTACAGCAGAGCCATCTCTAAGACACATTGCAAACACACACTAAAACAGGCAATGTTGTCTGTTTAACAGGCATGTGTCATATGAGGAAAATGTAGGCTGTGCCTCAGCCTCACACTCAGGATGATAGTGAAGATGAAAATGAAGACATAGATGACTAGAAGAGTTGATTCAGTAGATTCACATGATGGGAGCAAAGTGATTCACATGTTTAGTTATTTTAGAGTTATTTTTGGCATAGGTTTATTTTATAAATAATTTAAAACCAATACATAGCCTAGATGAGACATGGGATTAAAAACATGCTCACTCTTCAAATAACCTTGTGTATTTTTGTTGAATAAGAGTGCATTTATATTTCTAATAAAAGAATACATTAACCATCTTTGTGGCATGCCTTGATAAACCTTACAGTGAAAGTGTCAATAAATAAATAAAGATTAATAAATAAGGTCAAATGATTCTTAACTACAAAAGTTCTGATCAGTCAGGAATATGCTGGTTTTAAACAGCTAGTTACAGACTGTGTGGGCTAGAAGCCTATTTCTCCTTTACAATAATTCATTACATGTTTACAATCGGTAGGCAAACTCATTAAAATATGCAATAATTAAGATCAGTTCATATGATGGAGTAGTGGCTACTCCATATCTTTGTGGAAAGCCCTGCTATTCACATTTGACATATTTTAGAATTTGTTTATTCATTCATACCGCTCCCTCTCTAACTCTGCAGGAGTACGTTGAATTTCTACCCATCTGAGTGAAGCTGGTTCACAGTGATAACAACCATCAACCTACAGCAGTCCTCTGTTTACTGAGCAGATAATATTCTGCTTTTAAAAATGTACCTGCAACTCTAAGCATTGATATGAATTATGCCCACAATGTTTTTCTCGTAAACATGTTTGTAAGGCATTACAGTCCAGCAAGGTTGTATTAAGGCTGTTACAAAGGTTGAAGACCTGCATTATTCATGGATGTGTTTTTATATGTTTATAAAAAACAAAAGTCAGGATTTTACCATTTTCTTTGAAAACCTCAATGCAAGGTCTACCATATGATGCAGCATATGAAAGAAAAATATTGCAAAACCCCTGTATTTGCTGACTCTGCTCATCTTCATTCAGCTTTTTTACTACTGAAAAATACATTTTCTAGGCTGCCTTTTTACCTTGAAATGAAAACACATCATAAAAGACTAAAATCTTTTCCCAGTCACCTACAATATGTGTGGACCCATGAGTATTCCAGACTTTCCTTTGTACCTGGAGAAGAGGCAGCAAGTGGAGCTGGTGAGGTTGGGCTGGATGGTGGGGGACAGACAACAGGAGGTGACCTCAAGGTTTATCTGACTGTTGTTTGTCTTCAGGTTGATAACCACTCTGAGATTCCCCAGGGCAGGCACGGCATCGCCAGGCTCGACACCTCTCTCCAGGTTCAGACTCATCTCTGCGGTGTAGTTCCCACTGCCACACAGGTCTTCTGAAACTTCTGTTACTCTGGTAATAGATTCATATTATTGCAGTTTGCCAGAAAAAAAAACAAGATATGTCTCAGTGAAACTTTACTGAAATGACTCACAATTATTTTCATTATCATTGATTCATTTTGTCAATGAATTGATTAAATGTTTTGTCCATAAAATGTCAAAATAGTGAAAAATGCAGATCACAATGTGTGTAAAGCTTAAGATGAGATCATATAATGTCCTGTTTTTTCTGACCAACTCTCCAAACCTGAAATCTTACTATCACATAAGATGTAGAAAAGCAGCATATCATCACAATTTAGAGGCTGAAACTAGTGACTGCCATTTTTACTTACTAGTACAACACTACAAAGGAGCATTCCAGTGGTTTAACATGTTGTACGCCACGAGCTACATAACAAATTACACGCTTTCCTTTAATGCTGACTATGGCCCAAAATAGATGGGTTTTAAAAGTTTTAGATTGATGTCATACCTTCCTGGCATTAATTTCTTTTCAATCATTTTGCTGCACTATGAAAATCGACTTCAGAGAACTGAAACTTGCCTGAGACAGGTAATCCATCACAGTGAACAATTTGACTGTCTGTATCTTTTATCAAAGTTGAGCAGGCACTGTTCTGAAAACTGTCCTCAAACTCCCCATTGGTGAATTTAAGGATGCTCTTATATCTGACAATTCAGATTTGGCTGCCAAACAGCATCGTCTTCAATGCAAACAAGACTCTATATGATGTACAGCCATGCTAGTGGCTCTGTAAGGCTGCAGGCCTACTTATTATTTAGGCACAGCAGTGTTCTGAGCTAAATGCTAAGGTAATGCTAATATGCTCACAATATCAATGCTAACATGCTGATGTTTAGCAGGTGTAATGTTTAGCATGTTCACCATCTTAGTTTAGTGTATTATGCTGCTAATTAGGATCAAACACTATAAACATTATAGCTGAGACTGATGTGAATGTCTTTAGTTTTGCATGTGATTGGTCATAAACCAACACTGGATAAAATTATAAATGTGACCTGCTCATAACTGTATTACTATGTGACAATATTAATATAGGAAAAAGTAAACATGACAAAATGTTGTGCTGTGATTACCTGCCCAATAGCATAGTGTAACTCATGCAAAACCACCAGTAATGGTTCTTTAATGGTAATGTGTAATTAATTGGATACAAGGTAAGATTACCCAGAGAGATATAGATGAGATGAGGCCCTTCTCCTGTGTTGCAGTCTCAGTAGCTCTGATTCAGACTTCTGCTCCAGCAGTAATAGCCTGTGCCCAGACTCTTGAACTGCCATCTCTCCTTTAACCATATTACGAGCTGACCTGTTGGCATTTTGTGCCTCAAATATCTCAGCTTTGGCTGTTCCTCTATTTAATTGCGTTTTTGTATTTTTTTCAGTGAACAGTGTGTGCTCAGTAGTCTTTTCAGTGGTCTGTACAGTAGTTGCTTCAGGTTCAGATAAAGTGACCTCTGTTGCAATAGCCTCCTGAGTGTCAGAGGTCTCTCTGTGAGAGTTTCTTTGTGTTTTTTTCTCTACAAACTGAGCCTGCTCAGGTGTCCCACGTCTCGCCAAATGATCTGTTTCAACACGTAATCTCTGTGTTTTTGTTGAGGGTCCATTTGTCATACTCTTGGCTTTTTTTGTCATAGTCTCATCAACAATGACATGATCAGATTTAGTGGTGACTGGTGAAAGGGCTGTGCTGTCGAGGTTGGTGGCCTGTGGTGAAGTATTTCCAGGTACAGGACAGTCAGTGCCACAGTTGCCATTCTCTGGTTTTGTGTCAGGAGTCTGCACTGCATTAAAATGATCTCCCCCACTATCAGCCTTTGTTTTATACATTCTCTCTCGAGTGGTATGATCAATCTCACCTGCTCCAATTGTTGTTTTAGTGGTCCCACCTGATGTAGCACAGCCAATTGTCTTACAGCTGGTTTTATTAATAATCTCTGGAGGCAAGATCCCTGTAGGTGGTACAGAATCAGTCACAGCTCCAAGTATCACTTGACTTATTGAGGTCTTTTCAGGTAATGTATGCTTCTTATGTTTGTCTGCACTGTCCAGTGTATGTGCTGCAAAAGTCTTTTTAGACAGAGCATAATAAGCTTCAAAAGCACTCTTTGTTGTCAGAGCTGTTTTGATGTATTTAAATGATGAGCATCCAACTCTTTTAACCACAGTAGGTGTTGTTTCATGTGCCCCTCCAGCTATGTGGGTAGCCTTTAACACAGATGCTTGAATGCCCAGCTCTGAGTCATTGATAGGACGAATTATTGCAATCATGCCAGGTGGGGCATGCTGGCTTTGTTCGATAACTTGTCCAGACATTTCATGCTCAGGCTGCTCCACACTCTGTGTTTCTGTTGTGTTTTTTCTTTTCACAGCAGGGGTGAGCTTGCCAATAGTGGGAGCTGAGGGAGGCTCTCTCAGTGACAAAGCCTCAGTATGACTATTGGAGTGTACCATATGCTCAGCATGTGCAGCCTGAGATGACTTTTCAATAACAGCTTGCACATTCTCACTAGTGGTCACTGCTGATTCATGAGCTTCTGTGGACACTCTAAGACCGCTTATGCTAGCAGTTGGTGCCAAAGACACATAATCATTGGTTCTAGTAGTGGTCATCTGGAATTGAGAGGTAATATTCAATATCCGGTCAGAAATCTGCTGTGTGGATATATTGGGGACCTTAAGGTCAATTCCAACAGGCAGAGTGCTGACAGAGCCATGTGGTGTGGAGGGATCATGTTGCTTTTCAGGTGCTTTTGCTGCATGATGCTCCATATCATAAATAGTATTGTTAGTCACATCATTAGTCTGTATTTTGGGTATTTCAGGCTGACTGTCTGACTCAACAAATACTGTGGTGCCAGCTTGATCATTTGCATCAAGCACAGGTGTAGCAAAATCATTTGTAACAGGCGCAACATGCTCATTTGATGCCTGCACAATCTTGTGGGCGGTCTCAAATGCAAATGTGATAGTATTTGTTTCTTTATCACCTTCTAACTGGGACAGATGATGAATATTTTGGAGGGTTGTTTTCACTGCACTGTTGGACGGGTCACTGTGGTTATTCTTGTTAGTGTTTTTTACCGCTGGTTTCTCAGTCTGTATTAAAGACAAAGAGTTGAATTCATCAGCGTTATTAGCATGGTATTTACTCCTCCCAATTGTTTGTGCTATAAAAGAGGAACTGTTGTTCTCATCACTGTTCTCTGCCATTTGCTTTGTGATTGCATCTGAATGTTTCACCGCAAAGGTCACCATAGTTTGCACACTGTCATTCTCCTCAATTTGATTTGTCTCATCAGCAGTCCCTAACAAGGACTCAGCATGGGCACGTCCACTATTTGCATATACAGCGTTGGAGTTTGCCCTCAATATTTCTTTTTCTGAGGTTGATCTTGTTAGCCTCGTCGGGCTATAGGTGCCAGGTAAACTGTCACCTCCAAACAGCATGAGATTTAGCAGTGGTGACATGCTGCTGAGAGGAAATTGATTGTTTTTTGCTTTAGGGCTCATTGATGCCATTAGGGTCTGTACAGATCTCTGCTCGTTATCAGCAGCAGGAGCATGCAAAACATCTGAACAGGCTGTCTTCTCTGACAATTTAAATGAGCACGGCTGGCCTGAAGTCATGTCAAAAGAGGAGGAGGACTGACTTATCTCAGGGGCAGACTGCCCTTGGTGAGGCTGTTGCTGGCCATTGGACATGTGGGCCTCAGATGACAAGGCTGCTGCTGTGGGTGGCCTGGTAGATGAGTCATTATACATCCGCTGGGACAGATTCACTGAAGTAGATATATTTACTTCTTCATTCATGTTTGAGGTTAAATGGTCCTTGACACCGGATTCAAATACATGTGCTGGTATAATGTGTTCCACTCGCTCGCCCTCATTCGTGGTCCGTAAAAGTGAATTTGGCTCCGAAACTGAAGTACTAAATTTATGCCTGTGATCTGAGATGCTGTAAATAATTGATACATTGAGAGTAGAACTATTTACTGTAAAGTGGGGCTTAGCACTCGGCAACCCGCTTGTGATTGCCAATCGTGGGGTGGTGAGTGACAACATATTACTAATACTCTTTAGTTCAGAGTGAGCTGATTTAGTTTCACTCTGATGTGCAGCAATTGGCTTCAAGGTTCCGTGAAATTTTGAAGTGCTAACTTTAAATGGCTTTGGGTCCGTTTTCGGAATGACAGTCACAGAAAATGTAGCCTCAACAACTTTGTTCCGAGTACTTTCTTTAGTAAGTGAAGCCGTTGCCTCACGCGTTGTAAGCATGGCCCTGTGGCTTGACGAATGAGGTTTAATTTGTGTGTGTGACTCTTTAAGAAGAGATGTCATTCTTGACACTTCCGGGCTCTCAGATCCCAGAGTTGAGTGTTGTAGTCTGTGATTGCTTGTCACTTTGTAGGGAAATGGCATATATTTCATTTCCACTATTTCTGCTTTTTTTTCATCCAGATGAATGCCACTGTGCTCAGTGGCTCCCAACTGTTTAATCAAACTGTGGCCGGAGGACAGGTTTGTAACAGTGTGCCCTTCATCTCTGTTACGTTCTTTAGAATTAGTAGTATATCCAAAGGGAACATATGTCGTTTGTTTAATGTCTTCCTTGTTCACTGTAACTTTTCTTCCAGCCTCTTCTCCCTCCTCTGTCAAAGACACTCTCTGCTTTTCAGCTATAGACTCCTCATCCTTGGTTATGTTTTCTCCATCTCTGCTGGTATTCTCTGTATTTGTTTCAGTCATACCATTTCTTTTAGCTTTTTCTTTGTCCATTATTTCCACTTGTCTTAGATCTTCGTCTTTTCGACCTCCATCTTCCTCTCTACTTGTCTTGGCCTCGTGTTGTTTCATTTTGTCCTCCTCTCTGCCTGCATTTTGATTTATCGCTATCACAGTAGTAATTATCTTTTCTTGTTTACTGCTTTCAGTCTTATCTGATCTAAGTAATTCCTCTCCTCTGTTCCCCAACTTTTCATCATTCCTTGTCTCCTGTTTTTGTTGCAACTTTTGTATGTCTTTAATTTCTTTGTCCTCATATTTGGCGACTACAGTCACCATCTGCTCATTTCTATCTCCCAGCTTCAGATTGTGTACTATTAGTGACTCTCTGATTAAATCCCTGTTATATTTTACAAAAGACTGGGGTGTTGGTGCCACACGGTTATCATTTCCAACATCAAAAGTGATTTTTGATTGACTCCCTAAAAGTCTGCTCATTGTCAGACTCTCAGAGAATGACTTTGTTGATCGCGTTGTCAACATGGAAACATAATCATCAAAGTCCTGTCTTGATTCTGAGAGAAACAACTTCCCAGGCACAACGACTTTTTTCATTGTGAAGGTTGGAGTAGGTGTTTTTTCCATAACTGGTATGTTCACCGTTCCTGAGGGATGAACAGAAGCCTGTTTAATCATGCTGTTTACAGTGCTAGGCGTATGAGGATCTTGCTTATCTGTCAGTTGTCTCACTGTGGTTATAGTTGCAAATTTGATGGAAGAATCCCCAGGTAACAAAGTCAATATGGGCTCTTTCTTGTGAGAGCTTGGTTTAACAGGCATTTGGCCACTAAATACAGAGTTCAAAGAATCTGCTCTTCCTGTCAGAGAGAGAGATTCAGGATTTTCGACTGCAGAAGTGTTTGGCTTACTAAGTCTGAAGGGTGTAATTACACTATGGGCTTCAATCAAACTCATTCTTGTAGTTGGATGTGATGCAGTGCTGTGATCACTACCTTCTGGAAGAACACTTTTCTGACTGTTTTGGGGAGCTTTAGAGATGCCAAGCATATTTCTTACAGTGGGACGGTTTGAAGCATCGTTGTTATTCTTACTGAAATAGATTAGTTTTGACTGTGTGTCCCTGATGCTCACCTCTTTACCGAACATCTCTTGATCTCCATTTTTTACCGATTTCCTTACAGTATAAAGTGACTTTGATGAGTGATAAAGTGCCGTGGTTGTTGAGATCGGTCTCTCTGCAACAAAGGTTTCACTAGGATAGGTGTGCCCTGATTGTTTCTTGGTGTCTTTTTGTGATTCTGACGATATCTCAGAATGAGGTCGTGTGTCAAACTCAGCTGTTCCTGTATCTGAGAAAAAAGATCTGATATGGGAATTAATCAAAGTGCTTTGACTATGATTTACAGTTTTACTGAAGGATGAAGGAGGAAATGTCTGATGGTGAACCATTTTTTCCGTCACACTAACACTGGACCGCATGGTAATGTTTTGGTGACTTTTGTCTTTGCTCAGTATTTTTTCTCGTTGTCCAATTGACTGTTGCTGTAAACTCTGTAATGAGGTTGGAAATTGATTGAAATCTAAAGGAAGACTGTCTCTACTAAGAGGGTCTGAGGAGCCATCAGGTGACAGTGGAGGCAGAGCCACAGGTTTCTCAGTGGACACCTCTCTTCGATCTTTCCGGCAGGTCAAACACAAGTTTGTCATGATGTTTCCTCTTACTGAATCTTCTGCTGTATTGTTTTGGAAGATGGATGGCAAAGTACTGAACAGATACTCATTTCTTCCAAGGTTTGAAATCCCCTTTTCATCCTTGCCTTGAGATTGTTTTTCATCATTGTCATTACGCTGCACAGCCAGGTTATCAATTACATGAGGGTGAGGTGTGGGTAGGACAGGAACTCCCAGCCCTCCGTCAGCAGATGTGAGTGTAATAGAGTCAGTGTTTCTCTGATTCCTGTTATCAAGCAGAGTGTGAAGCCAAAGAGAGGCTTTCACTGCATCTGTGGACAAATGGACCCCTGGCTCGGACGTGCCATTCACCATTGATTCAAATGCAGCTTGTGTAGAAGAGAAAACAATCTTCTCATAATTAGAGATCAAGGGGATTTCTGATCCAGTGTGAATCATCATAACTGATGGATTGTCTCTCATTGATGTGAGAGAGTTTTGCCCAGTTCTGGAAACAAAACGTTCTTTGCTCGGTGAAATTACAGCCAATGCTTTTGTGATATTTGTTCCCTCATAAGGTGGCACTGGTCTTGTGTCAGACAAGATTGCCCCTGGAAACTTGGCAGTCACTGCCAATGCAGTGTGTCGAAATGTATTCTCTTTAGGTATTGCTTCTGTGCCATGGCCAATTGTGTTTTCCTTTTTCAAAAGCCAATCTTTTGTGACAGTTGTGCCTTTTATTTGTTCTGTGTGGTAACCTTGGAAATCTTCTTTATTGGCCCTGACTGCAAACAAAAAAACAAAACATGTCACTCAAATTTCCTCCTGGAAGGCGTCTTTCCTAAAAGTATCAGAGTAAAGATAAATTGAGAATAACTAAGACTGTAAATCCATACTGTACCTTCAAATGCACCGTACCACATTTGAGGAGTTCATTATAGTTTTGCATTATTTTCGACATTAACACATTAGTCACAGTAATTTAAAATGGTTGTGCCAGTGCTATTTGTTAGGTTGCAAGATCCAAATGTTGCAAAATATTTTCAGTTTATTGTGTCCGGCAATAATTATGTTGATACACTGTATGTTGTAGGTAACAGAGGGGCTGATATGTGAATTATGCCAAATAAATATATCAGGATATCCACTGATATTCAACACATATGCAACTTGTGCATCACTGGTGGCCCAGAAACTACAGATAGAATTGAGCTTTTAGGTACAATAAATGTATTGTGCATTGTCCTAGTTAACCTGTTAAACAACACTGTCCGATCCATGGGTACAGCATCACTTATACAGGACCATTTATACTGATTCTGACTTTTTGGTTGTACAGTTTGAAGAGTTGCCTTTCAAGGGAGACCACAGTTATGAACAGTAACCTTTTTTTATTTTGGGTACATTATTTTCAGGCTGGTGCACAAAAACAGGAGTGCCTGGCAAGAGGTTAAAATAAATTACATAAAACAATGATTTAGTAATAAACCAGTAAAAGAGGAGAAGCTAATGTAAACAATATGGGTTTAAAAAAAAAAATTCTTTAACTTCATGTAAATAGCAGCAGTGATTTTGCAAATGTTTTATATGATAGAAATGTATTTGACGTTTGTCTAATGCCAAGAAAACTGTTTTTTACAATACAACCTCCACAGTTAGATGGAGATTATTAAATTACCTTAAATAATTTGAAATCTGTTGTGGCAGGCACAAAGCTGGGAAAAAAAGTTAATCTGTCACTCTGAGAATGATGTTGACACCGCTTGGTGTGTGATTGATGGCTAAGTTAAATGCTTTTACCCTTTTTTGTAGAACTAATATTATTAACATTCTCTAATTAAATGAACTTGTGTAGATAAAATGATCAAAGACAAAGTATGAGGTGAAACATGGAAATCATATTACCACTGCTGACTGTCTATCTATCCATCTATCTATCCATCTATCTATCTAAATCAAACATTTAACAGCAGCAGAAACATAATGGGATTGTACTGTGACGAAAAAATAAACACACACACACACAAAAAAGATTACATACCTGTGAGCAGGAAAAGTGTGAAACAGCAAAGCCTTCTCATTTCTGTTCAGTCCTGTTTACAATTACACAAGTCCCAGTGAATAAATGTTCTTATTACTGTTTCATCCAACTGAGCAGAAGGTATCGGTTGTTTGCAGACATACACAGATGGTATCATCCCTTACAGAGAGCTTTTGTACTCCACAGTTCATTTGTACATGGATTCGATTTCTCAGTAACCCTTTCTTTCACACTCACTGTCGCTGCTACATACCAACAAGTGTAACAGACTTAAAAAATAGCACAATATTAATGGAACCAAATAGATATTACTAAAGTACTGTACTGCTGCTTACACACTATCATAATCTAATGATGTCATATATAATAATATATCGGTCAGAGGGACCAAACAAGTACTTTTACTGAAATACTTAAAGTACACTTTGCTGCTATTACTTATGTATTTGTACATAATTAGGATTTTTCATGCAGGACTTTTAGATTTAATGGAGTATTTTTACATTGCTGTATTGGTATTTCATCTGAATAATAATGATAATCTGAATACTTCTTCCACCACTGTCCAAATGTAAGCATTTATGGTATTACTCATTATTTTAATAAGCTGCATAGATAGAAATTGACACAGTTTGATGGCAACCATACTGTTATAATATCTAAAGAATTGGGGCAACACTTTTAAGAACATGTTCACGTTATCAATTCCCAGAACAGTTTTGAGGGAACTGAAACTCAACATGCTGATTGTCATGCACGAGTGAACACTTACATGAAATGCCTTTCTCTCTCATTTGTGACAGTATGATCAGAACTAAGATAACACCTTGTAAAAGAAAATCTAAACTCAGTGGAGTTTAGTATTGCACCTCTATAAAGTCGGGGAACTTGCAAGTGACAGATTTTTCTTTTTATGGTCAAAATCAAAGCAGCAGAGGTATCTTTTATAGATCCCCTGTGACTAGTAAATGCCCAAGTCTTTTAAACTCCCAGTTTATAATTTTGTCTTCCTGTTAAAAAAATGAAGTCCCCAGGGTGAGATAACCCTGAAATAATCAAAACTTTGGAAAGCTCCCTTCAGAGCCACAGAACACATTATGCGACTATTTTCACAGGCTGAGTAGTACTCTTTATGACCTTCATGTATAAATTTGGTGGAGAGCCCTTGGTAGAGTTGATTTATTTTCGTTCAAGGTAAGGTTAATCTCTAAGCCATCATCAGATATTAAGTCACAGCTCTAATTACTTGGTTATTTACTACCATATGTTTACATTATACGTATGCTGTTCTTTGGTTAACTGAAAAAAGTTGCTACAATTTCTGATCAGTAAACAAGCAGAGGATACTTCACAAACCTTTTTCTTTAGTTCTCATATATAAGGTTGATGGGTCCACAGTTGTTCAAGTCTGTCTTAAAACAATAGTCAAGTGTCCATATGAACATTTAAACATGTTTTGCCCTCTGTAATCATTCCTCCTGTTCATACTGACCATTAGAAAATGCACTTAAAATGTAAGTGATGAGACAAAATCCACAATCGTCGTTTTGAGCAAAAATGTATTTAAGTTTATCTGAAGATAGTATGTGGCTTCAGCCGTCTAAGTTAGTCAACTAAGGTGGATATCTTCGACAGTCTTTTTAGTAAAAAAAAAAAAAATCCCTCTTTGTGTCTCGACGGACAGTGTTTCCTGTTCAGCTGCAATGGGAGGATAGTAACAGGAAATTTGGCAGAAAAGCACCGAAACTTTGAAAGGTATCTATTGATTTGACTAATTTGGACAGCAGAAGTTTCATATTAGCTCCAAAAAAACTTACATTCATCACTTACAAATACATTTTTGCACAGAGGGAGGACTGTGGATGTTATCCCATAACTTACTTTGAAAGTGCATTATGAGGGGATCTCTTAATGGCCACTATGAACAGGAGGAATGATTACAACAAGAAAAATGTGTGTTAATGTTTATTTGGACACCTGTCTGTTGTTTTAGGGCAGACTTGAAAAACTGTGTACCCATCCTTTAATAACTCTGTGGCCTTAATATTCATACTCAATTTTTCTACATGTTATACCAAGTTTTTGATGCTATCCCATCACAGGTGTATGCATGTGTATACCAGCAAACACACTGTCACACACTCACATCTACACTCTCAGGCTTTATCACAATATCATGTAGTTAAGGTGAAAGCAAACATCTTTCCTGTTCGACTTCTCTCCCAGTACAGCCCTACAAGCCAGCACAGTGGGTGTGCAAACATTATGCTAGCAGAGTTATGGCTCTGACCTTCTCACAGTGGGTTGGGTTCAACGTTCAAATAGCAAGAGCAGCACTGTGGTGCAGTGGCTTTAACTGTTGTCATTCAACATGAGAAGCCCCATGTTAAATGCCTGGGCTCTGCCCCTTCCAAGAGTTTAGAAGTTTTCATATTTCAAAGAAATGCAGATCTGGCAAACTCCAAATGCAGTCGGACTGTAAACAGACTTTTAAACACAAATGTGTTTATTTGGAGATGATTTGTCCTTCCAGTGCTGACATCCAGAAAATTCAAATACATATGAAAAGGTAGTTGTAGTTTATCACTTATATACACAGGACTTAACTGCACCTTTCTGGAAGTGAAATCAAAACACAAACTAACAGACTAGACATCTAAAGAGCCAAAAAATCTGAGAAATATCAAGGGTGCCAAAAAATAAAAGGCCCCTTTAGGGAGACTCTTTTTATAAAGCTTATCATTATGGTCATATAGGGCTACAGCTGTTGTGATTGCCAGTAATAGAAGCTGTTAAGCAAGCAGCACACTGCATAATTTGCATTTAACACACTTCTCCATAATAACTAAGAGAAAGATGGATATATAAGTACCCCTGTGCACAGCCTTAAACCACAGGGACACATTGCCCTAATCCACGTCTCACTTCAAATACCATCAATGTGTTAATGCTGCTATATCAACATCAGTCCTTCACAATCCAACAATTACAATATGTGCCAAAAGTATTCAGAACAAATATTTGGATTTATGTTATGACTGATATGATATTTGAATCTAATAACACATAAAGATGGTAAAAGTGACTTTACTTACGCCTCCATTCCCACGTCTTGATGGTAATTAAACATATAAATTCACATGGGCATGAGAAACAAGGACAGCCAAGAAAGTTGCCATGTTTATGACCTTGTTTATGTAGATTAAGCAATTAGGAGCAGAATTTTATTCAAATGAAATAAATCTTTGATTAATCTCTAGACAGGCTTAGCTTTCTTTTGTAAAAAACTTCTATAATTTAAAAATGTAATATCAGTTAATTAACCAGTAGTTAATGATGAGAGTTCACTATCAGGTCTAGTGAATTTTTATTTTCCCCTAAAACAGAGGACAGAAGAGGACAAGCAGGGAGATTATAAAACATGTTACTGTCACAGGTTCAAATGATGAGCTTCATACAAGAGTGCAGGATCTCAATGCCATGTAGTTCTTGCAGTTTGTTCACATGTCTGGAAATGAAGAAAACAGGTTTGTCAAAAAAAAGGGCAGTGACAAGGTCTTCCTGGATTGGCATTCCATTCAAACAACCCTTGTGTGAATTTGTAAACTTGGGAACTAAAGATCTACACCGTCACGGCAGAGCTCTTTAGCCTGGAGGTTCAGTAAAGATCTTTGTAGGAATACAAGACATGAGACATGTTTGTTGCTTTGGGATACGACAACACAACAATTATACTCACGTAATTAGAGAGATGCTGTATGAAAGATCACCTACAGCAGCAAAACATCAATTCAATTAAGCATGTGATTACCTTTTATTATACTCAACTTCGAGTGTAGAAATAAAAGTGTGTTCACACTGACTGATATATTATTATATATGACATCATTCAATTATTAATACTGAAGCATCAGTGTGTAAGCAGCATGTTACTGTTGTAGCTGCTGGAGGAGGAGCTACTTTGAACTACTTTATATTCACACAGCCTAATAATGTAACTTATACTGTAACAATACTGAACTTAAGGTAAGGGAAGCTATTTAATGTACACTTGTAGCTGCTGGTCAAATAAATATTGGTTTTCAAGAAACTAAAATATTATCTTTAATATTATTTACTGATGCATTGCATATTCATTTTAGTTCTAAATTTAAAAGAGCTGAAACAATTCCACAAGTGCACTAATAGGGAAGTCGATAGATGGAAAATTAATCATCAAAAATGCTAAACATTTTCTGGTTCCAGCTCCTCAAAAATGTGAGGCTTTGTTGCTTCTCTATATCACAGCAAACTTTATATCTTTGGGTTTTAGGCTGTTCGTTAGACAAAACAAGCACTTTGAAGACGTCACTTTGGGCATTTTTCACTATCTTGAGACATTTTATAGACAAAACAGTTAATTAATAGAAAAAATAATAAAAATAAAAATAGTTGTTAATTGCAGCCCTGAAATATATATCCAACAGGTAGCAATGTTTTATTAATCATATTGCCTATGTGGCAATAGCATAAATTGACTAAAATTTGTTGTGATGTAAGCCCACACCCAAGAACTTAATACTGCAACCCAAACACAAACCCGAGCTGAAATCAACTTTCTATAGTTAAAACTCTCTTGCTCTCTGTCCCTCCTCTTTCTCTTCCACTCTCTAGACTGCAGAGGGCACAATCTAAAAATGCTATTAGTGCAAAGTGCAGTAAAGACATGACTTGGTCTGCTGCTGGCTATCAGCCTTTCCATCATGATTAAGCAGTAAACTAAATGCAAATATTAAGAAACAGTCTTCATACTATGACCAAGCATTAGCTTAGTTATCCAATCATCACCCACACAAAATGATTCTACAGTAGAGTGGAACATGTGTATAAGAGCAAACAAAAAAAGCTCAAAATAATACTAAAATAAAATCAACTGCATTTTGAATACTGACTTTGAAGTGTTAATACCAATAACAAACAGTTGAATATTTCAGGCCAGAAGTCACTGAATTTGCTTTATGTGTGACCAACTTCTTAACCAGAGCTATAACATCACATTAGCTCATTGTCAGTGTGGCATTTGATCTATCAATGCTCCTTCAGGCTAGTTTCTAGAATGTAATCAACAGCATGTGGTTTATAGAGTGAGGTGAGAGGGCACCTGGGCTCTGATCGACATAACTTCCCCAGAGCAATCGCTGCATTTTTCTGCACAGCTGTCCTCTTAGCGTCCCCTGCAGCGTGGCGCAGCAGCATCAGCACAATATCAGTGCCCAGCAGGTTGCTGGCAATTCCCTCCAACTCGAGGCAGTGGGCCAGACACAGGGCTGCATTTCCTGACACCATCTCATCACAGCTGGAACCCAGCAAATGACGTAAAACAGACAGTTCTGTGTAGAACAATAAATGAATATATGAAAATATATTAACAAACACACATAATGGCATGGAAACACACACACATGCATATGATAGTATATACACAAACACATACACTTCATTTGCATATTATGTAAACTCAAATATTATTCATGGGCTTCTAAAAGTAATGTAAACATGTCAATCATTTCTTACTTTTATCAGACTTCACTAGCTCCTCCCGTGCCAAGCGACTGGCAGCAGTGCACACTGTCAGAGTCTTAATGGCATACTTAGTGGCAATCTGCCCTGTTCCCTGGATAGGCAGACAACAAAATGTGTGTGAACATATGTTTGTAAACTCTAACTTTATGTCAGGCACTTAGAGGGCCTAAGAACTGACCTGTAAGTGAAATTAGTAAAAATCTTAAGGATATATACACAGTTATTTAAAATGCTGTTTTTTTTTCTTCAAACAAGACTATTGTCATAATACAATACACTAATAGTTTCATTACTAATACTATGATCGCAGAAATATACAGATTTTTTTTAAATGAAATTTATGTAACTTGACCCTTTTCAGGAACTGTGCATAAATGTAATGCTGGATACTCAAGCTTCACACCACCCAGAAACAAAATTGCTAACATATTTGGCTCAGGCCTAGTATGGAAGGTAAAACATCTTATGTAACCTGTTATATTACAAATGACATGCAATTTTATGTCATCTTTAATCATGTCAATCTTTTAAGAGTCCTAAATCCAATTAAAGATGGGCAATAGATTATTTTTCTATGAGTATGATAGAATCTCTGAAACTTGGCTGTGTGCACCTTCAGCAGTCTCCTCATGGTCTGGACCACATCCCCCTGAATAACATGCTGAACGGCCTCTGAGGACTGTGGGAGGACAGTGCTCAACACACCTGTGGCTCTCTGGAGGACAAAGAATTTGTTGGCAATAAAAAAGGAGACAATAGAAGATAAGAGAAAAAGTAGAAGAAATATAGATGGGAAAACAAAGCGGAGAAATAGACAAGATAGCAGAGAATCACGAAATGACTGCTGGAAGCTAGCAAAGAGAAAAAAGTCAATGAAAAGAGACAAGTTGAGACAAAGAGAATGGGAGAGTGTGGCAGGAAAAAGGTGACGAATAGGAAAAGAGACATGAAATGAAATCAGTTGGGGTTATGGATTGAGTTTGCAGCAATAAAGGAGAGAAAATGCATTGTAAAGATGGTGAGAGAATGTGTGAAAACCTGTCTGAGTGAATATAAAATTACAGCAACCCTTTCAAAGACAGAATAATAAAATGAAAGACAAGAACAGGCATAAAATACAATTAGAAAAACATCATACATGGGTGCTTGCTTTGTCTTGCAGGTGGGATCTGTTGCATCACACATTATCATTGTATACAGTAATTTGAGGACACAATTTAGTAATTTTACACACAAATAAAGTAATTTCAGGGTGTGAAATACTAAATTGGGGGACAAAATAACAATATTTAGTTTAGTTGAATGAACAATTTATCAAAAAATCATCCATCTAATGAAACTTGCATTTTAGCCGATGTAGCTGGCAGTTCATCATCAGTATTCATAGCAGCAGCAAGTAGCCATTTTCCACAAATTTGCTCTGATTATGTCACTGCTCGCTGCGTGCCTAGCACCAAATGGCAGACAAAAAACAATTAGCGAGTAGCTGGTGAAGAAAGTTAAACATCTAAGCTGCTTAAGACAAAAAGAGTTGCTGTAGACCAAATCAGTTACATTTGTCAGGTGGCCAGAAACACAGCTCCAATGGAATAATAATGTTCCTCCTTGTCTGCTACATTTGTAAAAAGAGAACAGACTGCTAACATGCTAGCCATAACAACATTTTAAGGAAATCATACTGTATGTCAAAACTTATTTTGGAGTTCTTCTGCCCCCTAGTGGACAGTGATTAATACAGCTTTAAATCTTTGGAGAATTTAAATTTAACTGGCATGCACATATTGCAAAGTTTGTGCAGTAACACTTCTTCGCTTACACATCTCAGCTCCCAACAACTCCTCTCAACAAAGCCAAACCTACATGTATACAAGACAAAAAAGAAAACAGAGCTGCATTGATAATTGATACTGAGGGGACACTACAGATTGTGGATTTAGGGATTTGGCTTAACCAATATGATGGATTGCATCATGCAAGAGAAAAGTAGTGAAGTAAAGTCAATACATTAAAAGAGAAGACAAGAACAGAGAAAAACATTGAGGAAAAAAAAAGGATGTTGATACCAGGCAACAAGGAAGAAAAAGTGTCAGCTAGGCAGTGAGTGAGCACTAAACAGAGTAAAGAGACAGATGGGTTGGAATGTGGGACTCAAAGGGCATTGCATAGGCAGTGCACTAATAGGCATAAGCACAGACAACAGCACCTGCAGCCGGAGTTTTAATCAAATGTAATGACACATATACAGGATCCTCATCATCGTGAATTGCTGGTACCCTCTTTTGGGACACATTTCCAGCAAGCGCAAAAGCCAAAGAAAAGGCCATTACTAAAGACAAATGTCTTTTATTTTCATCTAGTTAACTGAAAGAATGGCTTTTGCTTTGGATGCACGCAACTTTGAAAAACAAATAAGAAAAAGTTTTCAGCAAGTCATCTCAACAACTGTAAAAAGTTTTATTTTGCAAACCTCTCTTGGTCCAACACAGTCACACATGAAAACCTGATGGGAGTTAGGATACGGTAAAGTCTGATATGGTAGATGTCCTAGTCCTACTACTGATTAAGAATCTTTTTTCAGCCCTCCTGAGTACTATTGTGTAGTGCTATAGTAAGATTCACTCACAGTTATGACGCCTCCGTCACTATCCTTCAGCAGACTCAGACAGCAGCCACAGAGTGAAACAGCATGTTCCTACAAAGCAGCAGAGATAATAGTGGCTAAGCCAATTTTCACATATATTTCACCTCTAAATGGGTGACATAACACGTCAGAGTTCACACAAATGCTCCCACTGCTTCCCTTAATACATATATATATATTTCTTTAACAACATAGTCTACTATATTGAATTCAGTGGTGTGAAGTGGATTTTCAGTCAAATTCTTTCCAGATGTCCCCAAAACAGAATGACACTTCATCTCGATATTATCATATCAGCAAAAAGTGCAGTGCCCAATATTAAGATAACTCAAGATACGCCAGAAATTCATTTCTGAAACAAAAGTACTCATAACATACCCAAGCAGGCATCGCCTGTCTTACCTGGATGACTGGAGAGATGATAGTTGAAAGGTTGATGATCAAGCCAAGCAAAGGGTAAAGGATTTCTTTGTATCCACATGTACTGCACTGCTTCTGCAATAACAGCCAATAAATTCTACACTGATTAAAATGCATACAGTGAGCGCAAACATAATATCCAATATAGACTAATTCCATTATGTCTAACTGTGACATTCACACTATACTGATGAGGTTTTTTTTCAAAGGGACGAATCCATAATGATACTAACAATGGCAACCAGAAAGGCCTTCCAACATTCAGGATCATGAGCAAAATTGTGACAGATGACATCATCCCGAGTCAGACAGCCAATAGCCGATATCAGTGATGGAATGACATGCTGATTGGACTTGTTGATAGTTCTCTGAAAAATTAAGCAAACAGATGTGCACATTTGCTCAGACACACACACAAACAAACATATCTTTACATATACAATACATAGTTTATATAAAAATTAATCTACATGTCTTACCAGTGTTGTTGTAAATGGCACAATGACAGCATCTGTTCTCTTCCTTAACTGAATGCAAAATCTGCAAGAAAATATGAAAAGATTATACAGACACGGTGTACATTGGTATAAACAACAGTATAAATACAGTATGGACAATGGCTGAATGTCTCAAATTATACTAATACATACAGGAGTATCATATACAAATTGTTAAGTCAGAATAACCATAAATGTTTGTGCAAGGTAGTGAGTGAAGTTAAGTTTAATCTTAGTTTGAGTTCTTCACAGCCCAACATGAAACTAGGAAGCAAAACAACTGAGTCAACTGAGCAACTTGAAAGAAACATTTGGATGAACCACAAAAGAGGGGACTTCTTCACACAAATGCAAAAAAGTGCAGTAATAAGTAATAAGTGCATCAGACACCACTGTAGACCCATATGGTCTTTTACTCCCCAAAATACACTAAATATCAGAGTCATAAAGGACAGTTTACACAGCAATTCAATTAAGTGGTCAAATAGCATTGATTGCCATGTCTCTGAAGATTCACACTCATCCACTAAAAACGCAGTAAAAGGCAGATGGATTAGCTGTGACAGCAAGGTCCACTTGCCTTTGACTGAAAACAATAATTGAATATGCTGTATGGTATATACAGAATGTATATATTGTATAATATACATAAATACCTGTGTGTTTGTGTTTGTGTGTATATACATTCAGACTGTTTTAGTAGTAAAGATTTGTACACCAAAACAAAAAATATCCATTAAAGCGCAACATTGACCCAGCTGAGCTGTTATGATGAAAAGAAAACCTCTGTAGGATATAACACATTTTTGTTGAGTAACTCTCTTTGAGCTATAGACAGGGAAAATTGATCTTCCCATTTCACTGCTTGGCACCTCAACTTATTTCCTGCTGTGTTTGAGAGCCTGGGTTGTCCTTTCATGTCTATTTTCATGAGGCGCCAAAGAGGGAAACAGGTTGAGAACGGCCTTTTGCCTTCAAGTGACATTAACACTTGGATAGCACATGTTGATTTATTAAAGATGCTGCACTTTCCATTTCTCAGAGGACCTCTCCTGACGTGGGTGGATTTTAAAGTGCTTTTAATATATATGGTTATGATATATGGTAGGATAATAGACTGTCCTGTGGCTCATGAATTCTGCAGAGTATCTGAAAATGTGTGTCCTTGTTCGGAAATCAAAATTAATCATTTTGTAGGGACTGAGGAGAATAGCTCTGGTGTTTTTGTTTGACTGTGTTGTTTCGTAGTAATACTTGTTTTCTGAAGCAAAGTTCTCCAGAATCTTGACCGCTGTGTTGTCCTGCTGCTGCTCGGGCTTTGAGATGCACACCATGAGGTTCCTCACTAACCTTTAGAGCCAGATTAAGAGTAGAGCAAGATAAAGAAACAGAGAGAGAGAGAAACAGAGAAAGAAAAAAGAAACATAAAGAAAAAGAGAATCAAGCATTTTGCAAAATGATATGTTCTTAATAAATATCATCAAGATATCAGTTAATATTTGGCACCCAGATAATGATGATTTGCGCAATTCTAATAATGCCAAATTGGAGCAACACAATCACTTATTCTTCATAATTGTTTGAAAATCCAATCAGTAGCAACTCAGATATTATCACAGGTCACTTAGTATGATTTTAAATTTTTGTAACAGAACAACAATATAAAACATTTCCTGATATCCCATTGAATGAACATGACAACAGGACAACGACTTTACTCAAAATGGAAAGCTTTTTACACCAGCTGTGATATTTGCATCAACATAAAGAAATTCTTACATGTGCACATTCAATTTGTCAAGGGCCAAATGTCTCCCATGTGGCATCTGTGAGTATAAACATAGTAATGCCAGGCATTCTTTCCGTAGTGCAAGATGCTCTGATGTTACCAAGTGAACAAAAGACTCTCTGGATACTGGGCATGTCATCAGCATCTTCTGGTTTTCATCTGAAAGCAAAAGAAAAAGGGGTATGTAAGGATGAGTCATATACTTTGTTGTTGGTATTAACATAATATCATTGTGAATAGCTGTAAATAAGTTATCACAGTTGGCACAAATAGATGATGGACTGACAAAAGGGGTTTAAGTAGCACAGCGACAAGCTGTGCAGTAATCATACAATGCCATAATAGAAGGTTATACTAGTATTTTTCCTGTATTTTCCTTCCAACTCAAGGAGAGCAAATTGCTACATGGACAAAGACAGAAAATTAAGTGTAACTCAATTATCTGCATACCATTTTCACAACAAATAACCCTCCATAATTTTAGAACAGACACGCACAAGTCCTGGCTGTGTGGATCCTTTGTTTTCTGCAACAGGCAACTGTGGAGAAAATAAACAAGGTAGTCTTATCTCTGTCCTCTTCCAACTGACATAAAACAAATCAAATGTGTTGAATAATGATTTTGTTTTTTTACACAGTACCTGTTACATAGTATCTCAACAAAATGTATGTAAATACAAAAGATGTAACACATGACAAATATCCACAATATTTTTTTTTTTCAAGTAAGGGTTAATAATACAGACAGAGAGCAATCTATTATTTCATAGGGATATCAAGCAATCTTGCTGCAGCAATGGTCTATTTTTTAGGGACCAAAAGGCACCCTTTTATAAAGACTTGACGAATAAAGAAGTGTGTGTTAAAGATTGTAGTGCTTTTTGAGTAACAAAGCCACTTGGCCACAATCACAAGTTACAAATTAATCACAAGATGCCCTCTGTTATCCCACTAAGGTGAGTGCATTTGACATGCCACTGTTGTCATTGCCCAGAAGAAGTATATATGTGCTGCTACTAGTGGACTAAATGTTATAGCCTGATTTCTTACCCTAATTTTATCCTTAAAAAGAAAAATGTGTTGCCTTTTTGGGAGACCTATAGGTTTCACACCAAGGGGACACCACTGATGACTTTTTTAACTTTCAAGCATTCTAGACCTCTCTCCACATTGCCTTTTTGTAACTCTTGATAAAGAATTTAGGCTTTTTACAGTATAGCAGTGCCAAGAGGACATGAAATCAAAGTGCCCCTTCAGATTTTGATCAAGATTAGCCTTCTTTGCTACATCATAGATGTAGCTCTAGTAGATTTCAGCTGGTAATCTATGATATGTCAGGCTCACAGCATTGTCCTAATTGGCTATTTTCATCAAGCTCAGACTGCTTTTTTTTGCCCTCTCTACTTTCAAGACACTGTGTTCTTACCTAAATAATGACAGTGCTAACAATATACAACATGGAAAGTATGTGACAAGTTAATAATAACCTTACTGATCTGACATGAGGGAGTCATAATTTGTATCTTGTACAAAACACCCCCTCTTTCTGGGACAAAACACAGTGCCTTTGCTCATTAAAGTCTCCAGTGTGATAATCTTTTCCTCTTTGGGTTATCACACAAACAACCAGACAGAGGGAGAGAGAGAGAAAAAAAAGGGGGGGCGGAGAATGATCTCTCTAGTTTAGGCCATCATTGTCTCCGTATCCTCCTGTCTCTGGGTCCATCTGTCAAAGCTCCACTGAGGCCTGACAGCAACCTCTCCCTCTGGTCTCCTTACCTCCTCACTGTGTCATTGTTGCTGATGATACTAAAGCCATTGTTCAGTCTGAAAAGGGTCTGGCCAGTACCTGTTAGAAGAGAACAGTAGATAGTGTAAGGAGGCAGAAAACCATATATCATCACCGGGTAGCCTCAAGGTTTTAGAGAAACATGAAACACCCAACTCTTTTAGTTTAGTTTGCCTTGTTCACTGGTTTGCAGTCAAGGGCATGAGAGAAAATAATAAATAAAATGTGGTGCCAGAGTGAGGTACAGTGAGGAATGGTCTATTTTCCACTAACAATGAGTTGGAGTATACAGAAAGTAGAACAAGGAAGTGAGGGAGTACTTTTAGGGGAGAAAGCTTGTAATGTCAGCCCTGCTGAGATCCTTTCAGTTGTGAGTTATGTAAGTTTTGCCCTTTTCCATTGAATGGCACTGTGAGACAGGCATTATATCATTTGACAGTACACTTTTATTCATCTAAATGAAGAAAAAAAGAGACTGGATAAGAAATGTTTGCCATTCTGCAGAGGACAGCCAGTACAAAGGAATATGGTGTATTACAAGTAGTGATGCATGTTGAAACAAGGATAGAGAGCATTACACTATGATGCAAGTTTTTTTTTTTTTTTATAGCTGTATGGTTTGTTGCAACATGCTTAAGTTTCACCCCATAAATTCCATCAGCCTTGGCTGTGTGATCGAAATACCTCAGCTGATGTTATCCTAGGCCTGTATAAGAGCAGCAATGGGGCAGAGCATGTCAGAACTACTTCATTAAAGACACCTACTTAGCTGAAATACAACAAAATAGATACTCCTGAGAGGGCAAATTACCTTGCTGAATTGTACTGTTAGGCTGTTTTACAAAACCTGTGAAGTCTGCCTTTTGGCAATAGCTAAAAAATAGTTATTTTAGTGGTGTGGAGTTTCAAAGTCATTTGTTGGGTCAAAAACATTCACAAAAATATCAGCAGCTGACAGAGGAGGGGTGAACAACCTGATGAAGAGCAACTGCTGCCTCCAAGTTTCTACAATTACCCCTTTTCATAAAGGACTTGGTAAACAAATACTGTATCAGATACTTTTCAACCTGATGCCATCATTATAAAATGGGTGCATGAGGTGAAATATCTTGTGCCCGACAAATTTCCCACTTTGACACAAAATTACAATGCTTAATCTGTGCCAAGAAGAAATTAGGGCTGTAAGGGCATTTTCTCACTTAACCTGTTAAATTCAGTTCACTTGAAACCGCATGCAACAAGCACTGTGCTAGAATCAAGCTAAAACAATCACATTTGATTTGTCTCATGCAACTATTTCCCTTGTCATGTTATGGTATGGGATGTGTTGTCTCCACTTTGTGAGCTCTTTCTTCTTAATCAGGGATGTTACTAGAAATTGTGGCGTCCCTGACAACAGCTCATTCTTGCCCTGAAATATAGAGACGGGTGGCAAATTAAAGAAAAAACCAACATAAAGTGTCTTAGTAAGGTGTTGGGGCCACCACATGCTGCCAGAACAGCTTCAATAAACCTTGGCATTGATTCTACAAGTCTCTGAACTCTACTGGAGGGATGAACACCATTCTTCTCCAAAAGATTTCCCTCATTTGGTGTTTTGATGATGGTGGTTGGGAGCACTGTCTAACACGTCAGTCTCCCATAGATGTTCAACTGGGTTGAGATCTGGTGACTGTGAAGGCCATAGCATATGATTCACATAATTTTCATACTCATCAAACCATTCAGTGACCCCTCGTGCCCTGTGAACTGTGGCATTGTCATCCTGGAAGAGACCACTCCCAACAGGATAGAAATGTTTCATCATAGGATAAAGGTGATCACTCAGAACAACTTTGTTTTGATTTGTGGTGACCCTTCCCTCTAAGAAGACAAGTGGACCCAAACCATGCTACACTCACTGTAGGTGTCAAGCATTCAGTTCCTGTTTTTCCTTTAATTTGTCACCTGTCTGTATATAAGCATCAATAATCCCTGTCCATCTAGAGGACCTCAGGCTAGGCTGACTTAAATTTACAGAGCCAAAGGACAGGTACCACTATTCACTAGCTACCTACTATAAATCTGACAGGGTTGAGTGCAGCTATGCCACTGAGGATATGGAATGGACACCTGCTATCACAGACGTTTCACTAAATTGTACCCAAGACAGCTTCAGAAAGCTTAATAGTGTTTTCTGTCTTCCTATAACAACCCCCTCAATACATGCTCTCTACACCAAATGCCTATGTGACCCTGTACCTACACCAAAGACAATCCCTATTTTTTATAATGTCATTTTAGTTTCATAATTAATGATAGCTGATGGAACAGTTGATGCTGCTGGCTTAGAACAGTTCACTCAGCAGTTCAGCAACCAAATCAGGATTTATAGGCCAGGGGAATGTCTAATTCTGCTGATTGAGATGATCAAAAACAGTTCGCAAATCAAATTATAGCAGCACAGGAGGTTTTTCCAGGAGTTGCAAAATATTATATACAATATATACATATACAATTTGTTGTTATTGTTCTGAGAACAGAAGAAACTATTTTTTTAAAAATGTTCTGCACAGCAATGTTTTATGCAAATGCATAAGTGTAATTTTATAGTATTATAGTATATTTATCTTCTCTGTGCACAGTAGACACAGTAAGTTTTGCTCTTTCAATGTGGTTTTATAGTCTATATTGGAAATTTGCTCACTGTGACAATCAAGTGGAACATGGAGAGAAATCAGTGATAGACACTGTTAGGTCTCACCTCTCTTCCATTGTCATAGAACAAGACAAGAAACAATTTTGCGGCCCTGCTTCACCTGATGCCAGTACTTTAGTACTGTATTAACTCTATTTTCTCCGTCAAGTCTTCTTAACCTTCCTGGCCGATCTTTTGCTATCACTTTAGCCATAGTCCCGTGAAATAGGTAAACCAGTGAAGCAGTTATTGAGGAAAGAGGGGGCACAAAGAGATTAGAGGAGAAAGATAATTGTACAAAGCATCACTCACAGTCAGTAACTGCTTGTGACAGGATCTCCAATCCTCCGCAGTAGTAGATTGGCATCTGCCCGGGCCTTGACAGCTTCTCCAACAGCTGGGGCACTGTTGTGGCCTTCCCCTTTCCCTTGTCAAACTCTTGCCTCGCATTCATTTCCTGACTGTCTTTTTCCTCTTCCAAATCTACCTTGGTTAGGTATTCTGCATGGGGAAAAACAAAGAAGTTAAAAGAGAAGACAAAGCATACTGTACAGTAACTGTATTTGCACTATCACAGTAACAAGTGAGCTGAAAGTGTATTACAGTTAAACAGCCTGAGATGACAAACCCACTCGCCATTTGCCTTAAATGTGTATTAAGATAGCAATAGGTTAGAAATTTAAGTCTACACTACATACGATAATAGCAAAGAGACTGCAGAACTGTTTACATAAGACCATCGATAGGAAGGTCAGGTTGTAAAAAGAATTAAAGGATGAATTATTTTCAAAAGTATTTCTAAAAATAACTATAGTACTGAGCCCAATTACACTGGGAAGAAAACAAAATGTCTTTTTTGCCTTGGCAACGGCAGAGTGACATGGAGCTTTAGGTTGTCATGAAAGCCTTGCAATTAAATGCGCTGCTACTGGAAGTCAGTGAGGACCACATCACTGACAACCAAGTCAATGACAGTGGAGAATCTTTCCTCTATACTTTGGATTAGCTTCAGTCTTACTTTAATTCTGTGCATAAATGTCAAGATCATCCTGATTTAAGTTGAACTGATTTCATAAAATAATAATTGAGTCACACTGAAAATATCTAAAAAGCATGAATACGTTCTAAAACTTTATATGATGTGGAATAATAAAGCCCTAATGAGGACAATGCCAACAGAATGACATACATACATGAGAGTTTTCCAATCCTAACCCCTGAAAACAACATTTTCTTTACCTTTTGCCATCTTCTCCTTCCCAGGTTCCATTTCCACTATCTTTTCAAAGCAGTTTCTGGACTGAAAAAGACAAAATTTGGTTCATCACTGGTTAAATGATGTGTTTCACTGGTAAAATCCACTCCAAAAGCCTACAGTATCGCAGCACAAGACTGACAGAATCTAATGAATGGATTAAAATAGCTACACAACAGATTTTACAGATGACTGCTGTGAGATCCCATTACACTCATTTGGATAAATACTATGCACATAATATGCAGTACTGGCCAAATGCTGCATATGTGCTAATCCTTAGTTTAAAGCTCTTATTCACTTCATTCTCTATTCCAGATAGAGAACTGTCATAATGTAAACATGTTTCTGCTATATATAGTTAGATGAGATGCCAAGGGTGGTTGTGTGTATACAAGAGCAATGTGTAAAAGAAATGTGGTGTGATTAGATGTAATGAGCGGTAATTATACTTACTGTACCTCATCATATTTCTTCAATGCCAGATATGCTTTGCCCATGTGTATGTAAGCCTTTATGCATCTTTCATTGCACTGACGGAGAGAAAATGATCATGGGGGTATATTAGTTAAAACACTTAATCAGCAGCACATCTACATAATGGTGATTTAATGTTTCTGCATTGATAACACTAGCGAAGTAAGGCACAAATATTCAATCTGAACTTCACAAATACACCCCACTCCAGCAAGCTTAGTATGTGTTACAGTGATATCATTACATACAATCATTTCCTTTACAGAGTTCTTTGTCATCCAAAAGCCTATTTCATCATAAAAACATACAAATTAGGAGCAACCCATGAACACTTCATTTTTGTCCCCTTTTTCATACACAGCATTCTCTTCATTTCTGTGCTGCTGATGACTTGTAGCCTGCACCTATAAGAGGACCCAACCAATTTCCTACCAAACACATGTTTTCTGAGCTCGCAGGATCACAATGAATGGTGCATCAGATGAAACTATGATGAATGAGATTGCAACTGACTAACCCAGTTCCCAGCTGGGTCTTACCTTCAGGGCCCATTCACAGTCACTGATGGCCTCCTTGTACTTTTCCAGCTTGATGTAGGCCTATGTAGATTTGAACATTAGACAGTGACTAGGCATGAAAAAGAGAGAAAAAATCTTGCCTCACAAAATAAAGAATCTGATTGGTATTATAACATTGTTTGGTTATCAATACGACAGTCCTGACTTTCAAGACACTAGGTCTAGGTCTATAGATAATCATATTGAAATTTAAATCCATAGCGGGCAACCCTCAGGTTGCCTGGAGATCTATTTGAAACAAAAGTTTCTTTATGCATGCTGGGAAGGACAAATGGATGTCAGAGAGAGGAAAGGAAAAAGGAGAAAGTCAAGGGAGACAAAGACAAAATTTCATTAGATGTTCACATGAAGGAATCTATTCCACTGAAAAGGCCACACATCCTCCATGAATGTACACAGCAAGAGAGACAGAAGGGCATGTATGCACGCACACAGCAACAGACTACACACAAGCACACAAGCACACAAAAGCCTCTGTGTTTCAATTTCCTTCTGAGGAACAAAGAATTATTTGTCATTTTCGCCATTAATTCATGAGCTTAAATTATAAAAAAGTTGAAAATATTCACTTGTGCTCGGTTGGTGTACAAATGCTGCATGTCTCGTAGTTCAGCCAAGCCGTCACTGTAATACTTCACAGCAGTTTCATAGTCTTCTTGGGCAAAAGCTTCATTCCCTTTATCCTTAAATGCTGCACGAACACAAACAGTACAAAATTTAAAAGGACGTGCTGCTGGCCCAAAAGAGCAGCAAGTACTGCAAACTGTTCACCTCCAACAACAGCTTTAAGGAACAGAGAATTACACACCAGTGGCCTTTTTCTCTTTAGCAATCCTCCTTTTTCTTCTGTCTTCAGCATCTCTCTCCATAATCTTCATGAAATTTTCTGGTCATGAAAAGACAAATACTTACAGTAAGAACAAAAAAGGTGGCAACTGCAACGATAATTAAATTTTCTCTCCAATCGTCAAATCAAAAATTAGGGCCTGGGTCAAAGAAAAAACAATTGGCTTCTAATTATGTGTTTGAACCCAACACCGGTATGTGTTAGAAGTTTTTAAACTAGTTTTTGGAAGTCATTATTAGTGACTATAAAGATCCCCACAAGCTACTTACTGTGTGTGATTGTTAATGCTAAAAAGGATCCTATGCACAATAAAGACATATACGTCTGCTTACAAATGTTGTTATTCATTGCAGCAGACAAGGTTTTTTTTTCATTGTTGTTCTCACCTGGACTTTCACTCTGTGGACTCTGTAAAACACACAAAACAAAAACAAAATAATGTAAACAAAAACCGATGTGTGTGTGTGTGTGTGTGTGTGTGTGAGAGAGAGAGAGAGAGAGAGAGAGAGAGAGAGAGAGAGAGAGAGAGAAGAGCAAGAGACAGAGTGCAATTGTGTTTGAGTGACATGTGGACCATAGCCTTTGTGTCTTTATGTCTTTACCAAGGGAACCTGGAGTGGTGGGTTTGTGTTGATTGCTGTCTTGTTGACTTTTGTCCTACAAGGTTCATCCAAGGCAGCAATATAGCAATCAGCTTTCTCCACTGCCTTCTGCTGGACTTCGACATCAGAAGAGTTCAGATCCTTCACTAACTCACCTGAAAATAAATTAATAATTAATTAATGATTTATTTTACTGTGTACAGCTTTCACTCTCCATTCTCACGTTAAATATGAATGAATCACATCTGCAATAAAATATAAATACATTTATCTCACTCAAATTTATACATCAACCATGTTTTGTATATTATAACCTATTTGCATAGGTTACAATATACACACTACCTTTCAACTCATGAAAGTGGACATCATATAGAAAAAGAGGCTACAGTTTCACACAAACTGAATGATTAAGCATAACGTTAAAACAGTAAATTTTACAACATATACGTTTTATTTCTGTGGTTGATGACGTTTAGATATCTCTAAAGTTAATATGTCACTAATGGTATTTTGGCGTTAACACAGACAATACTCCATCTTTATGTTTAGCTAGCTAACTTGTTAATGTTGGTGGTTCCGCTTGATTAACTTCACGGCTTTATTACTTACTTATTTTGTCAACATTCTTCAAAAAACTCTCGAAGTCTTCAAGTTTGTCCATCATGCGTTTGCTCTTCCAAAGCTGTTGTTATAATTCAATAACCTGTTATATCTGACGCTAAATTTACTTTATGCTGCTGACTTTTCCATCACGAGTGTCCGCGTTGTGAGTTACCATAGTGACGCGATGCCTTCATGTCTACTCGTAAGTTCCTGCACTAAACCTGAAACTGGACATACTTGTAAAACATCTAGACCCGTATCCACCTCCCTTTGTTGTTTATTCATCATTAACAACAAAATGTATCACTGTAACTTTTTTATCACCTTGCGATAGGTGAACTGTGCATACAACGGGTAACTTTTGTTCCTTAAAATTGTGATCTTTCCGAAAGCACTTTAAGGCAGCACCTCTTACCCTAGATTTAGGTGGCCACATTTTTGCCTCAGTCCAAAACAAGAGAATAAGTGACAAATGTATTTTTTTTATGACAGGAGGAGGAAGCGCTGCATGGTTGTGATGGCTCATACGACAGGTGCTCTTTAGTGGTGCAGGTGAAAGTACAAAAAGCAAAATCCAGGAAGTCTTGCTAAATATTTGTCCTTCAGTGGTACAGTCAACTCCGTCTTCAGGTGAAATAATATAGTGCATATATTCTTTGAGCACAGGCAATCGAGCAGACCAACGCGTATCAACTCTTAAATCTTCATCAGGGTCTGACAAACACATAATCGGTGTGAGTTATGTACCAGCCGTGGGTGGCATTCCACCTAACACATATGGCTCTGAATACCCAATAGAGGGCGTTAAAACAAAAGCATGGGCCCCATACATACATACATACATACATACATACATACATACACACATACATACATGCATACCAAAAATGTGAATCTACAATAAGGCATGATAACAATAAGTGATTTACATATTGAATCCCGAAAATACTGAAAAAACTCAACAAATTCTAATAAACAATAATATTCAAAAAAGTAAATGAAAAAAAATATGTCCATGCCCCAAAACAATTCCACACACTATCAATATTTTCAATTAATTTCAATTAAGACTAGTGCATCTGCACCAAAAAACAAGTTTGCATAAAGCTTGTAGATACACAAATCTCAGTTTGACAACTGATTACCTGATCCCTTACAGAGTGACCAAATAATTAAAGCAAATGCTAGAGTCTACTACAAAACAAAATTGGCATCTGTAAGGAATAAATAAGCATATCCAAATTTGTCAGATTATATTATGCTCAAGTGAGTGACGATAAAATGTTGAAGTGTAAAGACACTATAAATATAGGCTGATGGCAGTCACTAGACAATAAGTGTATATAATGTTTAAACGAGCAAATTTTTTTCACTATAGTTTCTGGCTGCTGGGGATTTTTACATTTTTCCATGATTGTCTGTACCAGTAAAGGACAAATATTTGTCAAAGATTTGTGATTTCCCACCACCACCACCACCACATGTATTCTGTGCATTGGTATAGTGTACCAAGTGGCCAAAGATACTGTCACCTCAGCACTTCAATGAATGGGCTTTTATGGTTTTCAAGAGTGAGCATCTTAATATGAGAGCACCATACACCTTGAATTTGAACCACAAACTTTGTTCTTCTTTTTGCTCAGCAATAGATCAACACTGCCTCCCTGTGGTTTAAGTCACATAAAGAGACACAACTGCAGTATGTAAACGTGTTTGCTAAAATCAGCTGATTCTCATTATATAGTAGATGAACATTAAATTTGACCATAACTTTAAAGAGTAAAAAGCGACTTATCTCCATATAAATGTAAATCTATACAGTGGCAGAGAGAGAAAAGACTCATCAGCTCATAATAATTTCTTCATACTGTGTGTAATGGGGCAGAGAACAGAATTTTTAACAGCAACAGGAAGGGTCCATTTGATACCTCTAAAACTGTTATTACCTATGTCAACTATTTGAGCTAGTCAGTTAATTAAAACCAGTATTTTGACACAAGCACAATCAGTGGATGAATATTATTATGTACTGTATGTAATAATCAGTATCTTAAAATATCCAAAAGTATCATAACTACACAATCTAGGAAGTGTCTGCTGTATCAAGAGTAAGAAATATGGCTGAATGCATTCTTGTATGTAAAAGTTACTATGCAGTTTCGTTCTTCATCTAGCCTAGTGGAAATTCTCAGAAGTAGGTGATGACTACTAAAACAAGTACTAACATTGACTGAGATAAACTCATTCATGTGCAGTGAAGCTGTAGCAGGATAGGCGGTGTGGCCTGGGCATGCCACATATGGCTTTCAGCTGTCTATGCTCATCTGGGCCATGAACTTCAATGCCAGAGGGGATATGAAAGACAATCTCTCTCTAATTGTGACGGTATTATAAAACATAAATGTTATGCTATGTTAATCTCAGGCATGTGCAATCACTGGAAATAGGAGGGCAAAAGTAAGGGGGCAGAGGGGCCTGCACTCGCCCTTGTGAGTCACTTCAAATGCCCCTATATTGCAACACTTGCGGTAAATAAAATAAAAAAAGACTTTCCTGTGAATCACAGAAAATCTCCTGCATCTGGTTTGCGTTTGTGTCAACATCAATAGTGAACACAACAGCTGTGAGCGCAGTGCCAAAGGTTTGGGTCCATCCAGTAGGTTATGTGGGCTGGCACTGCTTCAGCCCTGAATGGTTTGAGCTGGACTCCGCATATTTCAGCTCCTCAAAACTGGTATTTTAATATAACAGAGTGGAACTTAACGTAACGTGGAGGCGACAGGGGGAGGGAGAGAAACACGGTGCTGCATATAACAAGATGTATACAGGCCATGGATGTATTACAGGCAGTAAAGTTGCTGTTTACAATGGAGCGGTTTCTAATGTTTTATGCTTTCTTCCACATTTCAGCACACAGATTGATCCAATAATGAAAACTGCAGAGAGCACAAAAGCCTCAAATAACGTGGCTTTAATTAGCGGTAATGCACACACACAGAGTTCTCCACAATCACAAACCAACTTCCATGTGTTTTGCTTCTTTTACTTCTCTAGTATATAACATAATCTACTGAAATGCCTGTCAGAATAGACTATAGCTACAGTATTAATGTGACTCAGGCAGGTCTGAAACTGTTACACACTGATTCCAGGTTTATAAAGTGGAATTGTTTGCAATAAAACGAGGCTTGTTTGAATTGTTTACTCCGGTTAGAGTAAAAGATTATTGCGTTTAAAGCTGATCAGAAAAACATTGCACAGCGGTTTGTAATACTCACAACTCTGGAAAGTTATCACACTGCAACCCTGTTTACTAGTGGGCACATGTGGAATGTGTTTGTGTCCTCGGCTGTATGAAAAGGCCATAACACACACACATAAACACACACACACACACACACACACACACTTCTGAGATGAATCCAGCTCCACTAATAACAGCACAGTAAGTAATCAACATTCAACAGTAAACTTTTTTCTTTATATTTTTTTATTCAATTATGTTCCATAATTTTAATATTTTTTTTAAATGTAGGTATTTGGGATATTTACCACATTTTACATGATTTAACAAAGTAATTCAGATTATATGGGCACATATTTGAAACAATTAGAGGAAACCATCTGATAAGCAGAGAGTCCTAGAAAGGAATGGCAACACTGACCTCATCCTCACAGGACCACTGCGCTCACAACCAGATCACACTCAACAATAGCCACAGTGGGACTCTTTATCCTCAGTTGCACAAAGAAAATAAAGACATTCCGCATTCACAGCATTGAGCATCCTGACTTGTCACACACTTTGATTTTGTCGAAGTTTTGTTAATAGGTCTCGTTTTAAAATTACCATGCTTGCAATACATCTGGAACATTCCACAGTGGCAGGCTTTTAAAGTCTTTAAATAGCAAGCTTCCACAACCAAGACCTCAAAGGTCAAGAGAGATTATTGCCAGACACTTATACCAAAAGGAAGGGTTTTTGCAATGATGAGGAGTGTGGTGAGTAAACATGCTTTTAAAATAAAGTTAGCCCGTAGAATTGGAATATACAGCTGCTGCTTATGCACTGAGTATCAGAATAATTACCAGAGCTTGTGATCTGCATTGCACATGTCAGCTGTTGAGGAATAATAATGGCAGATATACCACAGTATGTGTGGACTGAAGTGGAACAGAATGTATGGAGTTATTTCCGTGACGGCTATAACAGACAGGGGCTTTTCTGTGGCCAGACTCAAACTGCCACAGTGTCCTGTCTCACAGAACAACAGATACTGGCAATACAATGCTGTCATTGATTAAGTGCTCTCACTTTATCTGCCTCTGCACAATAAATCTGCTCATGGCTCCAGTCTTCCTTTTGAGGTTATTTCAAAAGATGAACACCACTTTAAAACTCCACTGCAAGCTAAAAATTTGTTTCTAGATAAGCTATGCTTACTGTTTTGTAAACATGACAGACGAATACTGTACACAGAGTCCTTTCAACAATCTTTATTATGTAGTACACCATTACAGTAAATCCAACATGAACTATCACATAAAAATGAAACTGTTGTTCTTCCTGTTTTCCCTAAATATTTAACGATGAATCTTCTTTCACTTCTCCTTTAGTTCCTCTTTGTCAGCAAACATTGATGCTGAATTTAGGAGATCATGTTGGGTCCAGAAGTAGACCTAAAAAGAAAGGACTGGTTTGAAATACAATATATAGAACAAATACAAAATACAAATATGCAAAAAAAAGCATCATAACCCATAATCAAATAAATTGTTATGGCAATGCAAAGACATGTCTATTGCAGAAAATTCTATTATGATTATATAAATAAATATTAAATATATTATGATTTTGCTTCTTACTGTTATTTTTTACTCTTTTTAATATGAAAATTCTCTAAACTGTTGAAGAAAGACAAAAAAATGTAAAATAGGAAGGTGCTTTCTCAGAATCAAATGCATTATCTGCCTGCAGCAAGACCTTGAACTTGGAGAATGAGCATTATTGTCCTACTGCGGACTGTCAGAGTACGCCCAGCAAAAGCATGCAAACATATGACTCCTGAAGCCCACTCCCATTTGTGGCTCAGACATAACCTTGCACATCTGATTTACTGGCCCTACAACTGAGACATGATGAATGGAAGCTATTCCACTGCCATTATCCAATCATTTAGGTGCGCAGTCAGTCGTCTGCGCTCTCTCAAATGAATGCTGCTATAGCGTACCCTGGCAGGCACCTATTGTTATGTACTTAAACATTAATTTTGCCGACAGCTTATCAAATTATTCTTGATTGCTATTGAGAATTGTGTGAATCTATTTTGTTGGCAGTGACAAAATCTGCACTCAAACTGAGAAAATAACTTAATTAGCAATGATTATGGCATTGTGCTGATGTGTAATTACTAGCTATGAAGATGATTAAGTGTGAATACAGTGATTTTAGAAGATAAAGGAGACAACAAAAAAACTGAGGCTTATCAAACATTACATTGACAGGGATACACATTGAGATCTCAAAGCTGCACAATTGTAAATTTACTTGTCAGATAGCCGATGCCCTGGAATGACATGGAAATATTATCGGAAATTACACTGGACTGAACATGAAACTTCTATTGATAATCACTACAACTTCTCTTAAGATTTGACGTATGTTTTCAAGAGCAAATAAATAGCATCATTATTGATGACAAAGCCAGCTGAATGAGTGAGCCAATTACCCACTTACAACTAAAACTGCACTGCCATAGCAAATCAGAGAGCATGTTGATGATGAGATGTGGACCTTACGAGCTGAGCATGAAAAAGATCTGCAGAAGCTGCTTCATGTTGTGGTTGTATGGTGCAGAAAGTAGGGACTGGTGGTAAACCAGTATAAAACACTATTTTCAGACAGGAATTAGTTGCAAGCGAACTTGCTTTTTATCTCAGTCCATAAACTGACCAAAATAAGTATTCAGGTTTTAGTTTGAGGATTTCGCTTTTAAAAAGTGTATTAGTGCTTTAGTTAATTCAGCAAGTAAAGCACTGAGATCAGTGCAGAGCATAGTCAAATTAAGTAAGGATCTGAGATTGTGTCCTGTTTCAGGTTTTATGAATGTGTATTGTAACACAGTTAATTAAAGAGCAATTTTGAGCGTTTCTGGGTTTATAAACTCAGACGTAAATGTGAGATGATCCAGCTTTAGAACAGATTTGGGAATACAGTAGGCCTATGTCTGAACAGTGGCTCACTACAAAGATCTTTAACTAGGTTATTTTGCATGGGCATCCCTGCTTACTGAGGTGAAATCTTTATTTTGTATGAGTGATTATTTTGTTATTTTTCAAAAGATGATTATCAGCACAAATTGTTCCTTATGTATAGGCTAAAGAAACATTAACAGCAGGTTCCAAAATTAACACCAAACGCCAACGCCAAAGGCAGGTAAATTTTGAGCTTGGGGGAAAAATAAATCAGGGTCACCAGCCAGGTGGCCAGAATCAATAATTCGGAATCAAAGCTCTGTCTCTCTCCTCTGCTCTCTGTCTGTAAATGTGCCTGTTTGCACAAGGGAGGGGCTAAGCTCCACACACGCTCACACACACAGTAGATAACATTAGGGACTCCCTAAAAACTTGGTGTAGGGCGGGTGGGGTGAGTGGCAGAAGTCAGTTGGAGCGGGAGTTTGCAAGAAATTTTGAATTTGGTTGCTGTTTATTGCTACACTGCGAAAGAGGAAGAAACAGGATGAGGCAAGCCTGGGAGGAACAGAGAATGAGGGATGGGAGGATGATGCAAGGAATCCTAAGACAGGATTCGCTAATGTTGTTGTAATGTTTGAGGGAGAAGGTGGAATAAAGAAAATCAACCCTTTAAAATTCAACAAAATAAACAGAGCACAAGTAGGTGAAGAGTGCTAGGGGATGGTAACTTGCTAATTGGGTGTAACACAGAGATCCAAGTACAAAGGTGAGAAAGCTACTGTGTGTAGGAAAAGTCAAAGTCACAAAAACAGTGAAAGTTGGAGAGCTGAGACCCAATGGGAGTAAGGAGATAATAACAGGGGTCCCCCTTATTGTCAGTATGAGGGAGCTAGTTGAAAACCTTAAAGTGTATCTCAAGACAACTTTATTTTGGACTTATTAAATATAATGTGAGGGAATTTGTCGCAGAGCCAATGAGGTGTTTCAGTTGCCAGGAGTTTGGGTACATAGCTAAGATGTGCAAGGTGTGGCGGTGATTATGAATATGGAAAGTGTGGATTGGGTATAAAACCGAAATGCTGTAACTGTGGAGGTGAACACAGTGTTGCGTAATGGGGATGTGAAGCAATGAAGTGAGAGCCTGCAGGACAGCAGATAAGAGCAAAAGTTAAAGTCTCTTATGTTGAGGCAATTAAGATGGCTGGACAGGAGAAACTGACAAGCAGGGGTTTGGGAAAGAGCAAACATTGACAAGTATTGTGAAAGAATTTGAAAAGATGATGTTGGCAGGGGAAAAAAACTGGTGACGTTCATAGCAGGGGTTAGAAATGCGACTGCAGATGTAAAAATCTAAATTGAAAAAATCCAGATTATTGTCAAAGCAGCTGTCCAACATCTGGATATGAGAGTTGTAAGATAGGAGGAAGTCAGGGGTGAGTTAAGTATCCAGGTATTCAGTATTCAATAACAATTTTAATCCTCCAGTGGAATGCTAGAAGTTTGATTGCTAATGGCAAGGATATCAAACCGTTCATCTACAGTTCATCCAGACCTGCTGTGTATCCATGATCATGGTTAAAACCAAGCTTAGAGTTAAATGGATATGTGGCAATCAGGCAGGACAGGAAAGATGAGAGTGTGTGGTTACTGACATGTGGACAGAAAGGAAGAACCTGGTGGTTATAAATTTATATAATCCATGCACAAAATTAGAGCTCAGCAGACTTGAGAAAAAGAGGAAATAAATAGAGGAAGCACTGTGTGGTGTGGAGACTTCAATGCACGTAATATGTTATGGGGGCGTGATAAATCTGATCACAATGGCCAGGTAGTGGAAGAATTGCTGGATGAGAAACACCTTGTTTGTATCAATGATGGCAGAAACACAAGGATTGATGTGAATACTCTCAAGGAATCTGTGCTAGATCTGACAGTAGTAACCAATACCTTAGCACCATTGTGTGACTGGCATGTGTATCAGGAAGGGATAATTGGCAGTGACCATTATCCAAAATACAATAAAATAAATATAGCGATGGTACAGACCACAGAGAGCACAGGTGGAAATTGGATTTTTGGAGAAGCTTATTGGGGAAATGTGATAAACATCTCAGATTAGTAACAATATGAGCACAGAAATGATTAACTGTAAAATAATGCAAGGTATAATACCAGCTGCAATAAATTCTATTCCCAAAGGCACAGACAGGACAAAGAAGAAATTAGTACCATGGTGGGATGATAAGTGCAAAGAAGCAGTAAAGAACAGAAACAAAGCATTCAAACTGGTAAAAAGACCCCATAATTTTCAGCATTTGATTCAGACAAGCCGAGGCAACGGTTAGGAAAACAATAAGACAGACAACACCACTCAGATAGGGGAAGTCTTGGTAATGATAAAGAAAATGGGAGGTGATAGGAGGGAATGGAACTACCCTGTTCTGAGCACTAGAAACGAAGTGACGATAACCAATAAAGAAAAGGCTGAGCTAATGGTAAACACCTTTGTCGCATACTAAAGTAGATTTAGGAGAGGCAAGAGCACAATGGACCCGGTTCTGTGTTTAGAGCATGAGGTTAGAAAAGCCCAGGTTAATAAGGAGACAGTGGCTGCAGTGTTTTATGGAAGAGGTATATGACATGTTATGGAGAGAAGGGTTGTTGATCAAGCTTCATCAAATGGGAATTGAGGAAACATCTTCAGTTGGATTTTGGATTTTCTAAGTGGAAGGACTATTCGGGTTAAGATAGGGTCAGCGCTCTCAGAAAAACATGTTGTAGAAAATAGTGCGCCCCAGGTGAGTGTTCTAAGTCCTAAGTTATTCTCAGTTATGATAAATGATATATTTAAAAATATACCTTTAGGCATGGGACGGCCTCCATTTGCAGATGGTGGGGCTTTGTGGAAGAGGGAAGGGTATCTAGAACATACAGTTAAACTACAAGAAGTGATAAATCAAGTGGAAAGATGGGGAATGGAATGGGGGTTTAAATTCTCTGTGGAAACAACTAAAGTTATATTCTTCACAAATAAGAAAATTAAGAAAATCGGGGAAGCAAGAAAGTTAGAGTTATATGGAAATAACTTAGAGAGAGTAAAATGCTTTCGGGGGGGGATTATTTTGACCCCAGGCTAACATGGAGATAACATATAAGAAGCATAGTGAAGAAAAGTAAGACCACCACTGTAAAAGAGACATCTGTAAAACTATTGACAGGACACCTCAAACGGCAAGAAGATTTATGACTCTTTCTATTATGAATTTTTGATCCATGGAGGTTTTATATTTGTTAAACTTTCCCCAAGCCAAGAAAAGTGATTTAAAAATCAATAACATCATCACAATGTAAAGTCTATGGGCAAAGCGGAAACTTGTGGGTGGAGCCAGTGGGGGAAACACTACTGTGCATATTCAGTGGGCTGCACAACACAGAAGTAAACCCGGAAGCTAGAAACTTTTTTGGCATATGCACCAGCTGAGCAATTCTCATTGGATTGAATGGGTGCCATTTTTGGTCCGGGATCCAGCTCTTATAATACAGTGGAAACAGCTTATAGTGATTACGTCCATCCGGGTCAAATTGATCACTATAAGCAGATGATTATTATAGCCAATTTTTTTTCTTTTTCTTAATTGTTCATGCAAATTACCATGTAATTGACATTTGTATATTTATTACATGAATATAAAGTAAGGAAACGGGCATCTTTGCTATTTACTTAATTTTATTGACTGTTTCAAAATACAGTACAGCTGTTTAAACGCTTGTTGTTTCGCTGCTGCATCTCATTGGCTTGTTTATGGTAGTTTGTCATAAGCTCATTAATTCATAATTCATTCATTGGGCCTGCCCCAGGTAGTCAGCTGACAGGCTGACGGGTTGTGCATTTCGGCTGCCAGGGTGGGGACCACAAGGGCGCTGCAGCGAGAAAGTTAAACCAGAATTAACTCTTGGGGAAACGCAACCTTTAAAACTGTACAACCCTGCCATGAGGGAAGACAAAAACATTACTAGGAAGAGGGAAGGATGTCTCTCTTTGTTTGATAACGTTAAAAGTAAAGTTAGGCTTTGTTGACGGCTTCCTGACTCATTTTAAAAAAGATGTGACAGAGAGAGAGAGAGAGAAAGAGAGAGAGAGAAGCAGTGGCCAGCGAGCTAGAAAGTGGATGAGGAGAGCGAGCAGTGGTAGCGAAAAAGCCACTGAATGAGAGGAATAAAATGTTTATGTCTGATTGTTTCACAGCAGTTAAAAATAAACACCCACACCCCAAACCTCCACACAACCCTGCGGAGGTGCGCTGCAATGCCTTCCATATGCCTTCTATATGTTCTCATGTCTGAAAAGACCCAAAATGAACACTGTAAGCCAACTACTTGATAGCCAAATTATTTAAACAGCATTTGTATAGGAATAATTCTGTCCCGAGCTTCTTGATCCATATAAGCAGTTGATCACTGTAACCGTGCTCACTGTAAGTAGTTTCCACTGTACATCCATGCTTTTTCCCCAGAGTTGTAGCCTCCATCACCCCCCACCCTCCTATAGCTGTTGAGGACTAAATATTGCCACCCACTCCCCACTCCCTAATTGCCCGGGAGCTAGCGTATGCGCCAGCTGAGCAATTCTCATTGGATTGAATGGGAGCCATTTTTAGTCCAATATCCAGCTATATATATATAGCTTGTCATATACAACAGACATATAGCTGTTGAGGACTGAGGACTAAATATTACCACCCACCCCCCACTCCCTGATTGTTGCTAATGCACACCAACACTTTATTACATACATCTAACTTGTTGTGCAATACCTTTTTTATTATTCATTATCTTGTTATCTTGTTTTTATCTTGTTCTCATTGCTGCTGGTCACTGAGAGTTACCAAACATAATTTTGTTGTATACTGTCAATGACAATAAAGTGTCTTATGTCTTAACTGTAAAAAGAGCCTGAATGGGAAATGATTGCATGTCTAATTTCCCTGCCTATATTTACAAACTGTACTCGCCATATCAGTTGTGAAAAGTGTCATGCCAGACTGTTATGTAGTGGAGTTTGCTATATAGTTGTGCTGTCTCTACTGTAGACATTATGTCAGCCCTTGCATTTATGTATTGCATCTTAATGTAAGAGGTCTCAGCATTTGCTATAAACTAGGGGTGTGCCCATATACAAATTCATTATTCGGCAAAGCATAAATAGTGTGTTTTTTACCAACATTTATTTCATACAAGTATTTTAAAAATTATTTGTTTTTGGGAAGAAAAAAAAAAGTCAAATATCAGCACACAGGTCGGTTACATCACTATCTCAGTCTCTCTCCTCTGCTCCGCTGTTACATCTATCAACAGGTCCCAACTAGGGGAATCCTATCAACCTGCCACATGACGTACATTTCCTTATTTGGACATCACTCCCTGAGTTGGGGGTGCTTGCCACAGATAAAGGTGAGCTACTGACACAAGCAAAGTACGTACAAGGGTCTCTCTGTAACCTGTTGTTCCCCTTCTCCTTTCCACAAAGTTAGGTTGTAAAAAAAGGCAATAAATGAAAAGTGCGAAGCAAGAATCTAGCTAGCTACAGGCATTTTGTTAGCGTTTCAGCCCTTGTTCGCATTTTATAGCACCAATTGTTTTCGTGGTTTTCGGAGTATGACACACTGTGCTCTGTCTCTATTGGAGATCATAACATCATAACATCCAAACACTTCTCTCTTGGACAAGCTGCCAGGAGAACTGAACCAACTGTTCAGTTTAATTTCCTCTTGCCTTCACCCCATGTCCTTCAGGTTTCAGTAAAGATTACATCCAACTTCTGCAGGTGAACGAGAATTGTTTTCATCACAAGCCTCTTCTTCCCGTGAAACAACACCCCTCCAAAACCATCTGTTAATACTGCAACTCCTGCTCACTTCCTGTCACTTTCTAACAGGCTCCCCCCACTTTTGCTTTATGTAGTACAAGTTATGCATGGCATGCAGGCATGTCAAACAGCATGCACACAGGCACACAAATTTACTGCACTGCACGAGATGGACAGCATTTAAAAATACTGTATATGATGACACAGCATGATTCAGCTAAGCTTAAGAATTTGATGTGTTTCAAGGATCCCACTGCAGCTCCCATTTTTCCCCAGAATCATACAGCTTAAGTGTCCAGCAACTGTATAGTTATTCGATTAGGAGAATCAGACAATGAGGATTAGTCTGGTGGAGGTTGCTTTCTAAAAATATAGTTAAACATGCTCAGTTTGTCTTTGCATGAAGACCTGGACAGCCTAACCATAACAATTTCCTACAGGCTCTTTTGTTTCATACACATTTCACTTATGCTTGCTAATATTAATACAGTAGATGAAGATTACGCACATTCCCTGTAACAATTTTAGCAACAAACAGAATATTTAATTCATAAAAAATGTTTAATTCAAGTTGTTTTGCTTAGCTCAAAACATTCCAGTTTTTGAGATTAAAAGCAATGCTAATGAGCAGGCAGTCTCTCATCAGATGGAAAGTCATAAAAACATAGATAAGCCTGTTTCTGTTTCTTGTCAGAACACCATGCTACGATGGTGATACGTTGCACTATGACGTTACTTTACTCGACTACGACTGCTTGCTGGTGTAAGTGCAACAAAATCCAGTGTTCTGACAATTTATGCTGTCTTGTCAAAAAATCCTACCATAGCACAAAACAATAGCAGAGTCTATTTTTCAGAACATTTTCTTTAAAACTGGCCAAATGACTTTACTAAAAATAAAAGTGTAATAAATAGTTATGTTTAAACATGTAAAAAATAACTTTGTTTGAATTTATAACTTATATTAATGATACAGCTCTGGTTTCAGGCACGTCAGCGAATAAAGTAAACAATAAAGTAAACATTTTGCAGAGTCAGGCTCTTTATGTGTGTGTGCATATGAAAGAGAAAACAGAGACAGAGAGCAAGCGCACATCCACAACTATTTTTTAAAAAATGTCCCTTTCAAATTTAAAATCAAACCTACGCTCTTGTCATGTATGTACATGCAGAACATGCACATGTTCATTTTCACACTCTACTCTATGCAAATCAGGGAGAGCTGTATGTGCTTGCCTTGAGTGAAAAAAAAGATGTGGTAGTTGGGGAAGAGCTTTGATTGTGTGATTACTTAATGCATACATATCCTTAGGGGGAATTCTTACAAAACATCTAAATTTTAATATTTTCTTTTTACTACAAAGTACAACTCTCAGGATGAGATGCATTCTAAAACACTAGCACTTTGCTTCAAGTGTGTGGTGTGTACAAAATATCTTTTTCACATGCTTTTAAATCACATAGTAACTAACTACCTAACTAACTAAGGTGTATCTATTGAATAAAACTATTGGAATTGTCTTATGTGTTCTGTAAAATGACCTCAGTTACTATGAGTTAAACAGACTGCAAAAGTAGGCGACAAAGTCAAGCAGGATGAGGCTCTTGAAAGAGTCATGAGGGGTTTCCACCTCCATCTTGAAGTCTTCCCTCTCACTATACTTCAGCCAGTCAAGCTCAAGTGAAGTTACAAGCGACGCCCAAAGACATGGCTGTGTTGCATTCCATAGCAGATGGTGTCTTTTTTTCTCTATACTGGTTGCTCACATACGTAACTGTTAGTCTCATTTGGCCCCATAAACCCCACCTATGAGGAATAAAAGGATGTAGGATGCCTCCCCCATCAGCCAGTAGTTCCAGACATTGGCCAACAAAGCATAACTCCCATCCACATAAACTGAGACAAAGAGCCAGTATAGAATCAGGCCAGGCCTGCGCTGTTGCTCCATCCTACCTAGGATGGTCCATCTTCAACACTTTATGTTACTGTCTGCCTCTAGGGATTGCAGCTATCGTCTGCTCCTGCAAGGTAGGTATTTTCTTCCTTAACATTAAACTTTTTTTAAATCTTCATCTGCTGCTATCTACTCTTGCATGCCTTGAAATCAAAAACTGCAAAACAATTTGTAAATAGCAAGCAATTTCAATTAAAAGTGAAAGTGAAGAGGGATAATTGTAATTTTCTATAATTTTACATGAACTGTAACTTGTAGTCTGTCTGGTTTGAGGCATCAGGAAAAAAATCTTGAGACTGCTCTGTTGTGACTGTGTTGACTGACTGCTCATAATGTAACCAGTTGGATTAATTTTGCATGTATATGGATATATTTTCCAGCTCAAAAATGTCTTATAAGTGAATCTGAATCACTAAATTACAAAAGTTAATCTCATTTTCAGTGTATGGAGCAGCTCACATTTTTTTCTCTTTGTGGCAGATTGTTTGAACTGAATGTGACTAAATTTGAGGATTTTATGTCGTCAGTCAAACACATTTTTTCCAGCACTTGAATAGCACATACAATGGAACTAATCTTGATCATTGCTTTTTAAAAGGCACAAAATGCGAAGGCTCTTGGGGAATCCACTAGAGCTGCAGAAGCATCGAGGACAGCCAAGGTCCTAAACATCATCGCACTTAAAATATTTTTGGCTGGTAAATTATCTCATGAATATATCATGAAAAACTGCTGCCATGTAGAGCCTTACAGTGGGTGAAGGAGAATTTAACCAAAAATCAAAGATCTCTGTGTGCACACTTTCATTACCGTTAGCTATAGAAACAGACTTCATTATATGATTATTTAAGGGATACACTTATTAGTAAAATTGTTGAAGAAACTGGAGGGAGAAGGCCTCAAAGCCTAAAAAGGTGATCCCTACTGAGAAAGCCTTGAGAGCTAAATCCTCCCATTAAGACGTTGACTCACTAAGTTTGTTGTGGATATGTATCCCCTTGTAGTGTTGCAAATAAAAATTACAAACGCACAGACAAAAACATGAGCTAAAATTCTTTTGTTAATGTTAATCTCACATACTAAAGTAAAGTGACTCATTCCTTCCATCTTTAGGGCTTTATTTAACTGGGATTATCTTTCCCCAGTTTATTTTACATCTTGTGTTACCTCTGTGAAGCATTCTGCCAGCTGGGATTGACAAATGAAAGGGTAGAGTATAATCCAGAGGACTGGCATTCGAAGGTTAAACCATTAGCAAAGATTTGGGTATAGACAGTAGGGACATGTCCCAACCAATGTTAAGGTGTGGCTTACTTGTTCATACCAATGTTTTTACCCATCTTGCCATTTTAATTCCACATAACATCAACGGTAAGACCTGTGCAGAGTTTGTGTGTTTTCTGCAAAAAGTGGGTTATTACGATAAAGAGTGAAAAGACGGATGGGGGATACTCGATGTGATTACGTGGCAACCTTCAACTTCAAACTGTGTGACACATTGTCAACTAGCAGCAGCCTGGCAGCAGTAGCAGTAGTGGAGTAGGTGAGGTAGAGAATTTGAAGCGGTTAGTATTTACAGTTTAAATGTTTCAAACCTTGCAGAATTGGTGAGCTGCAGCCTCTCAGGTAAGCTCTGATGTCTTAGTGAAAGATATAGCCAAGAGTTTAGGAGTTGAATGACAAATAAGACAAGCAGGAGCTTTGGAGATGATTAAAAAATATCAATCAACAAACTGAAAGAAAGACAGAATTAAAGAATCTCAGGTGAGGTTTGAAAACCACAGCAGATAGTTGGTTTAAAGAGAGCAGCACATTACCTTCAGGCTTTCATACATTTACTTTTGTAAATTTTACTGTGATGATCTCTGAGTTATCAATTTCAAATGTTAATTTTGGTCTCAGATTTCAATAAAATAAAATGCAAAAATCAGTGAAAAATTCACAATACAGCTCTGGTTTCAGGCAAGTCAGCAAATACATATTCAATAAAGTAAACATTTTGCAGAGTCAGGCTCTTTAGGTGTGTGCGCATGTGTGCATATGAAAGAGAAAACAGAGACAGAGAGCAAGCGCACATCCACAACTATTTTTTATAAAATGTCCCTACCAAATTTAAAATCAAACCTACGCTCTTGTCATGTACACACATGCAGAACATGCTCATGCACATTTTCACACTCTACTCTATGCAAATCAGGAAGAGCTGTATGTGCTTGCCTTGAGTGAAAAAAAAGATGTGATGGTTGGAGAAGAGCTGTATTTGATTGTGTGATTACAAAAATTTAATTAATTTGAACTTAATGCATACATATCTATAGGGGGAATTCTTTCAAAACATCTAAATTTTTAATATTTTCTTTTTACCACAAAGTACAACTCTCAGGATGAGATGCATTCTAAAACACTAGCACTTTGCTTCAAGTGTGTGGTGTGTACAAAATATCTTTTTCACGCTTTTCAATCACATAGTAACTAACTACCTAACTAACTAAGGTGTATCTATTGAATAAAACTATTGGAATTGTGTTCTGTAAAATGACCTCAGTTACTATGAGTTAAACAGACTGCAAAAGTAGGCAACAAAGTCAAGCAGGATGAGGCTCTTGAAAGAGTCATGAGGGGTTTCCACCTCCATCTTGAAGTCTTCCCTCTCACTGTACTTCAGCCAGTCAAGCTCAAGTGAAGTTACAAGCGACGCCCAAAGACATGGCTGTGTTGCATTCCATAGCAGATGGTGTCTTTTTTTCTCTATACTGGTTGCTCACATACGTAACTGTCAGTCTAATACAGCCCCAAAAACCCCACCCATGAGGAATAAAAGGGTGTGAGAGGCCTCCCACATCAGCCAGTAGTTCCAGACATTGGCCAACAAAGCATAACTCCCATCCACATAAACTGAGACAGAGAGCCAGTATGGAATCAGGCCAGGCCTGCGCTGTTGCGCCATCCTACCTAGGATGGTCCATCTTCAACACTTTATGTTGCTGTCTGCCTCTAGGGATTGCAGCTATCGTCTGCTCCTGCAAGGTAGGTATTTTTTCCTTGACATAAAACCTTTTAAAATCTTCATCTGCTGCTATCTACTATTGCAGGCCTTGAAATCAAAAATTACAAAACAATTTGTAATTAGCAAGCAATTTCAGTTAAGAGGAATAATTCTAATTTTCTATAATTTTACATGAACTGTAACTAGTAGTGTAGGAAAAAAATCTTGAGACTGCTCTGTTGTGACTGTGTTGACTGACTGCTCATAATGTAACCAGTCAGATTAATTTTGCATGTATATGGATATATTTTCCAGTTCAAAAATGTCTTATAAGTGAAACTGAATTGCTAAATTACGAAAGTTAATCTCATTTTCAGTGTATGGAGCAGCTCACTTTTTTTTCTCTCAATGGCAGATTTGTTTGAACTGAATGTGACTAAATTTGAGGATTTCATGTCCTCAGTCAAACACATTTTTTCCAGCAATTGAATTGGACATGCAATTGAACTAATCTTGATCATTGCTTTTTAAAAGGCACAAAATGCGAATGCTCTTGGGGAAACAGCTAGAGCTGCAGAAGCATCGAGGACAGCCAAGGTCCTAAACATCATTGCACTTGTCTGTGGAATAATTTTGATCATCATTTTCATCGCGATCAAAGCCACAGCATAAACTGCACTACAGCTTCGAAGGTGTCCGCTTTTGCTGGCAGACGTGTTGGAATCTGAGCAACGCCTTTGTTATGGACTTCCCCTCCCCCCCACACACGGCCACTAAATAGCAACAGATGTCTGAATCAGTGTGTACATACAGATTGTACACATGTGTTGCTCTATATACTGGATCAAGCTCCCATAAAAGAGGAATGAATGCCATTATAAAGCACTATTTGTGGTGGTAAAAACCAAAAGCATGTATGATTCGTCTAAGGAGAAAGCTGTTTCTGATTTACAAGGTAATACTTGTTTTGTTACAAAAAAAAACAAAAAACACTTCAACATGTATGTTTCTGTGATTAGTGATTATGAGAACTGAAGCAATGTCATAAATAATGTTCACTGAAAAAAATACAACTAACTAAACAAAAAAATTGGAAGGCAAAGTAATGCTGCTCAAAATCTGTTTAAATAATTCAGAGAAAAAGATGATAGATGACTTATTTTTTTCTTATTTTATTTTGATTTGCTGAGCTTATGATGTAAACAAAAATTGTTTAAAAGTAAGTAACAAAACTGATTAAAAGTAACACTCGAGATTAGACACGGGGCCAGGTTGAACAAAATGTTCTGAAGTTGGTCCTCATGTTGTACAATCATTTTCCTGAATGTCCATGATTTTAAGGATGTAGTTTGGCTTTTTGATATGTTCTGTCTGTATTTTCTCTAATAATCTGAGTAGTGCTTTGCCTTTCTGTTTAACATTAACTCTGTGTTTGCATGACTTCTCTGATTGTATACAACACCACATAAAATATAACTTGCTTATTTGGCGACAATTCTGCCTGTATTTGTTTTGATGTTTATGTGTCAAACTGATTTGGATTTTAAATATGCATTTTTACATTGTACACCACATTTGAAGCATTAAACTCTGTTTACCAAATCTGGTTTTCGTTTTTCTCTGCTGCAGAGCTCTTCTCTCTCAAAAGTCCTTCAAGATGGGAGAACAGAGATGTTTCTCTGTGCATCCTCTGAAGTTCCTCAACTTCCTGATCCCATAATCACAAACAGACACACAACAAGAAACACACGAGACAGCTCTGGTTACTCTCCACTTGACAAGTATTATCTTGCCACTCTTCTACCTGAGTAATCAGAAAGAAGTAGTTAAAATAACAGCTAACTGCTGAACTGTGCTGTAGCTAATGATCATAGTTAGAGGAAATATTCTGTTCTTACATCTTGAGAAAGCAATCCTCTGCTTGGTTTTTGTAGCCTGTCAAGCAGAGAAGCAGCATGAGAGCCTGACAGATTCCCCAAAGGGGCCTCTTGGTCCTGGAACCAAACACATAAATTGGCTTCCTGTGTAGAGTGGCACACACCCAGTCTTGCCTGAAATAGCTCCCCCAGACCTGCCTGCAGTACCTGTGATGCACATTAAACAAAACAACAAAATTAAAATTGACATTATGCCAACACCTGACAATGGAATTGATAAAAATCCACCTATCGATAGTGAATCAATTAAAACTGCTGGAATTTCAAAGTTCAGCTCCACCTGAAAAAAGAATGTACTCTCAAAGCTATTTTTCCCAGACCATTAAAGATTCATGCAGACTTTGGACGTTTGTCTGTACCTTAAAGAAAAGCCTCTGGAAGGCAGGACTGGAGTCAGAGCTCATGTCTTTAATTTTGACATGGGACAGACAGTGGAGCAGGAGCAAAGAGAAGCCTCCGACCGACTGGAGCCTCTGGCGACGGACAAAAAGCGCCTCCTCTGCCTCCTGTCAATAGAGGAGTCATGCACACGAATCTCAATTATTCTTAGTAACACACTGCAGCTGTACAAAGACTAATACATTCATAATTGATTAATAAAAAACAAGCACGGTATCACATAGCACTGCAATGTACAATACAATCTTGGGTGTCATGCCATCTTGAGGGAAGTGAAAGGACTTCTGTGACTAACTGGAATAAACAAGAGAAAGTGACTAATTCAGCGATACAAACGTCTTCAAATTCTGTTCGAATGCTTATTTGTCTCCCATAAAGTGCACTAAATAAAGTGCATGAAGAAAATGATAGACGCTTGTACAAATGAAACCCATCTATGGACTGTACTATATAAGCAGTACATATACAGATGTATAGGATATGCTTTAAATATTGGAAACTGTTTATTCAAAGCCTGTGTTTGCCCTGCCATGGGATGAAGTGGTTGCTCACAGAGTCCAAATAACATCTGCAGCTGATATCCTCCTCCAGTTCAGTGAATCCCCCTGAACTCCAAAGGAATCTGAAATACCAAAACCTACCCCAGAAACAAACTTTATTACCCTGAGCCCAGGAAACCTGAAGGTTGTGGAATTGCTGGTTATTTACTGATTTGAAAGGTCTTTTAGTCTGACCTCTCTCCCTTGTGAACAGAGGGGGGTAGGAACATATATGGAGTCTTTTGTGTCTGGAGATCAGCAGGGCTCAGGAGGATGTTGTATAAACCCTTTCACTATTTAGACTGTTCAATGAATTGCCCCCTCAGCACTAGTGAAGGCTCCAGAAAGATGTAAACAGCAAGTTGGTGTTCTGCTGTTGTCTGAACTGTTTTGTTGTGATATAAAGGTACTGTGAATAAAAAGCAGATTATTAATGTTGTCAGAGTACATGTGGGAGTGCTGCTACATGTAGGCTAGTTTGTTCCATTATTCCCCTTTTCCTGCTGCTGCATTCACTTATTCCCTTATTTACTTTAATTTGTCAAAAGTATTGTAAGTATTCTCTCTCATTACTTGTTAGTTTTGCAGAACATTAGAACATTACCAGTAAATGTCCTGCATCCAAATTGTTACTTAAAAGTAAATAAGTATTAACAGCAAAATATACCTAAAATATTAAAAGTAAAGTTATTCATTATACAAAAGAATTGAGCCTGTGTATGTTATTATATGTTATAATACCATATTATTATTAATGATGTATGGAGAATTTTGGTCAAGGTGGAGCTAATTTTAACAAACTTTCATACTGTTTAGTAGATTAATCTAAAACAATGTATGATGATACAGTTTGTACGTTTTATAAAATGTTAATTTGTAAACTAACCAATAAGTACACCTGTCAGATAAATGTGGCCAATAAAAAGTAACATTTCCCTGAAATGTGGTGAAGTTCAATTCTAATTAGCATAAATTGAAAATAACCATTGTAGATTAATCTCAAACAATGTATTGTCAAGTAAAATAAAATGACCTCAAAATTGAATTTAAGTACAGCACTTAAATACATTTATTTTGTTACTTTCCACCACTGACAGTATTACAGTTGTCCAGGGGTTCATTACTCATAAATCAAAACAGTATCCAGTATCCAACACAGAAGACATTATTTTTACTAAAACAGGAAATAGCACAGTTATGTGTCATCTTCAAAAATCCTGTGATATGGGATGTATGTTTGATATCCAGCTCTAAGGGGTTTTGTTTTTTTTGTAAATTCAACTTATGCACACAGAAAAGAGCTCCAAATTTACCTGATAAAAGAAGGAATTTCTGAAGGCGTTATTGAAGTAGTTGTTGTTTGGAAGACTAGCTGCTATCTGAAGTGAAATGGCTGGAGTCTGTGAGGAAAAACAATAGAAACCCGATCCTTTTTATTACAATATGCCTACTATAGACCTGCCCATAATAAAAATGAAAAAAAAATATATATATACAAACAGATTCATAAAGCCAAAAAAACAAAGCAGAATAAATTAATAAATACATTCGAAAAAGACGAAACATCAAGTATACAAAAAAGCTATGGAGTCTGCCAGCTTGAATTCTTTAGGAAGGTCAGATTAAAGCCCCAGAGCTCTCACAACATAGGCCAAGTCACCTTTAGTCTTTAACCGTAATGCAGACTTAGTTAGAAGGTTGCCTGCCTGAATACCTCAGGCTGCACAGAGGCTCGTCAGGAATTAAAATTTAAAAGATTGCTCCGAGCCAGGCCACTCACAGCCTCAAAATTAAACAGTAAAATCAATTCAAAAATGAATAGGCAACAAAGTTGAAAGTAAGAGTGAAACTATGGTACCAACCAGTTTTAGACTGTGTAATGTGTGCATCAGGAATAGTCCGTGCTGGTAGACCAGGAATTCTCTGGGGTTGAGGATTGAGGGCTCCAAAGGAATCAGCTCTCCCTCACATTCCCACTGAGCATCAAGGATGTCTACAAAACTCTTCTTGCCTTTGTCTACACAAAAAGCAGAGAGAACACACTAGAACAAGCAACTAGCCCATAACTTACTGTACTGTCTATAATGTACAGAGCACATGCAGTGGTCAGTATACAGTTACTTTGTATGCAAAACGCAACAAAACATTGACGGTTCAGGATTTTTGGAAACTACAATATGAACCACAAATCTGTTAAATCTGTTAAGGCTGCACACACATACATCACACACATCAAAAACTTTAAAGTTCCCTTCCTCTCAAAAATGTGTTGTTCTTCTTCCCTCCTTCAGTTGGATGTTTGAGCTTCACTGTGCAGAATGATGTATGTGCAGAGTTTGACACTAGATAGCAGTTTTCACATTCATCTGCTGAAGGGACAAACTTTGTCTGTACCTACGAGCAAGATTTGTGACATCTCAACTAGTTTGGAGCCAATCGTGTGCCAGTATTCAACTTACACAAGGGTGATGTGGAGACTTGAAACCTCCAGTGCACATACACTGAGAATGGACTTTGCAATGAAGTAATAAACTTCAATAAACTTTTAACTATCTAATATTAATATTAAATATTACTTAGTATAATAGAGAGTAAATAAATATTTGCATATTCATAGATTCTGGAATTTTTAATGAGGAAGAAGGAGTAGGTGTCATTTTAAGGATTTTAATGAGATAATCAGGTGTGTATGTGGCACTGGCCCACCCAGCCAAGCTTGATCAAAATACATTTTGTAACAATAACTATAAAAAGTATAATATAAGGAAATAAATAAATATAAACTCGAATTATTGTGGACTTGACATGTGTGTTGAATTTGTTATCTAATTAAAGTGGAACTGTTGAAACAAGTTGTAAGAACAGGGTTGCCAAATCTCACGCCACACATGTCTTTTCTCACGCCACGTTTTCATCTTTGCTTCCTTGTTATTTTAAAAGGCCCCATGGCATGAGAAATACATTTTCCCAGTTTCAATCCTGCCCTGAGTCTTTCCTCTTCCTGTAAAACGGTTACAAATGTTTGATGACTCATATTGCACTCAGGGACATTTATAAAAATTCTTCCAGTCAAGTGTGACTCTGGATGTGTAGTATGGAGGACCACAAGGGTCTTGCAAATAGTAATAAAGCATTTAATTAATTAATATCTAATTGTGCAATAAAACAGGAATTAATAAATTAGTTTACAAATCAATTAATTAATCCATAAATTAATCTACTAAATTACAAAGTAATTCATTATTTTATATTTTAATGGGCAATAAAAAGAGGAATTATAAAAGAATTTACAATGAAATAATTCAATAAATTGCTCAAATTAAAAAGAGCAAAAGCAACTTTAAAATAGTCAATAAGTACATCATTTAAAAATGCATGAATGTATTCCTAAATAAATAATGGCATTTCAATATCAATTTGAAAATGCAGTTTTAAAAAGAGAAATCAAGAAATGAATTTGCAAACTGAGTTAAGGAAACAGCTTTTAATCAGGAATTTAAAAGCGCAATTCCCTTTCCAATTTGCATTTCCAATTCCTCACTGCTTTTCCTTTTCCTATTTCTTTTTTAATCTTTCCATTTAGCCTTTTCATGACACTTTGGTCCCTGCACTGCTGAAACAAAGCAAATAAGTCTACCTCGGAAGCCCCCCCTCCTGTCAGCTTCTCCTGGTCTTCCTAATAAAAGTTCTGTTGAATCTCATCAGTACAGGCTGTTACATCATGTCGGTGGTTTGATTGTTTGTTGTGATACTCAGGCTTTATTCTAACAAATGTGGGCTCACTATGTTGTATGTATGTAAATAACGCTAGCTCTGGTGAATCTGGCAGTTCATCCCAGTAACTTACAGAGCAAACACTAACGTGATGTCAAATACTAGTATCAATAAATAACTCTCTGGACGGCCACAGAGAGTTTGCCAAGTGCTGGAGCAACAAGTGCAAATCTATAAGCTGCTGCCAAGACAACGCACACTGTTACCTCAGTAAAGGTGAGTTAGTCCAGCTGTTAGCATCGCCCCTGTGTAACTTAACGTTGCTCAGCTGCATGATTAAAAGCTGTTTTCTTAATTCAGTTTGGGAATTCAGTAGCTAGCCACACTGATCATATAAAACTGCAGTTCACCATTTGTCATAGTGGTTAACAGAGCAATATGGAGAGAGATAGGCAGAGATGTGTGTTTTGATATCAGTGGACAAAAACTTTGTTTTCATCTCCAAAACAATGTGGCTAAGGTCTAATTCATTCATCTCTCCCTTGTCCTCCTCCTGACCTAACAACGGGTGAGGGAGGTGTGTGTGCAGCCCACAGTCCTCTGTAACTCTGTTTCTCTAGAGCTTAACTCTAAGCCCCGCCCACTTTTTAACAGTCCAATCAAACCCTAACCCTAAGCTAAAGACGCTCTAACTTCTGTTTCATAACTATCTCTCTGCACATGCCTAAAACTAACCAAGTGGGTGTGTCATACAGTAAAGTGGGTGTGTAAATACTGTGAGTCTGCAGATAGACCTACTTGACTTTAAGCGTGTGTGTTTGTGCTAAACACAAAAAAAACCTAACACAAAGCAGCCCGTAGAAGTCTAAATAAGTTGATTTCCAGTGCTGAACATTTAAATATTTGTTAAATTCAGACACTTTCACATTGTGATGAAAAGCTCTGCTGTCGGTCCTCCTCTCACTGTGCTGTCAATCTTCTCCACACAAACACTCACACCAAAAACACAAAACAAAAAGTTAGAAAGCAGCGCCTTCTCTCACTGGTACAGTTCAAATCAGTGAGCCACACTTCCAGAATAAGGTGACAAAATCTGATTACTGACCTGCTGCATGTAAACAAGGATTTACAGTAACCGGGTTACTACAGTGAATGTAAACACATTGTAAACACATTGTTTAGTTTCACTACAGTGAATGTAAACACATTCACTGTAGTGAAACCAAACATTTCAAACCTGACCACATCTGTTTGGATTATAAATGGATTTTTATCGACATCATTTATTCTTTATTCAGATTGAGTGGCCGCAGTTTGTCAGAGATCGGCTAAACTGGTTCTGGGTCTGTATTAAGAAGATCATTTTTCAGATATTACTTCTATTTCGATAGACTTGAGAGACTAAAGTGGTGAGTGTCTCATGAGGAGCACAAATCTTTCTTATATTCTTATATTATGTTTTGAAGAAAAATATGTGTAATATCTGGAATGTATCTCAAAAATTCTACCCAATAAACACAAATTAGCAAAAAGATAAAGTCTTATGAAAAAGGCGTTGGTTCACAAGGCCAGAGAGAGGTCCAGTGGGTCAATTTACCAGGAATAATGTTCATTTTATTATTATCATTTTATTATGAACGTTTAATTATAAATGTAGGGTAAAGTCCCTGCATGTTTCGAAGGCAGACATGACAACCCTCAAACAACAGACCAGCTCTCTCTTCCACCCCCAGGAATGCCGGCCAATATCACATAAGTGAGAGTTCCAAACTCCTCACTGATCAGACCATGTAAACACCATCCTGAAAACCATAAGGATTAGATAAGGAACCCCCCATCTCCTGCATGGTCACTAAACCAGACCACTGACCCAAACCACCTTTGATCCTTCAAGCTACAAGAGCCAGCAAGATGGAAAGACTAATTCACACCCCAATGTGAAGTGATAGTACCACTTGGATAAACAACCCCCACCACTGGCTATCACAACTCACCTCTGAGAGCCAGTCACACACAGAGACGAGCTGGCACCAACTTTAATCCCACTGTGTACTGATTTTCAGGACTTGAATAACCGACTCAAGAACTGATCACTGGATAAACCAGCAAAACAGCACCAGGCAGCTTGTTTAGTATGCTAAAGCTACTATCAAAAATGCAAAATTAGGAATCATGCAATTGCTAAATTGTAAATACTTTGATCAAAAGAATAACTGCATTCACGAGTTGAACTGACAGACTCTGCTCCCCCAGAACTCTGCAACCCCTGGGATTGGCCGGGATGAAACTCCTGGGTGGGCAGACCGAAACTTTAAAACAGTCTCTTATCTTCAGATATTACTCTAGTTGGATAGACCTGAGAGACTAAAGTGGCAAGTGTCAGATGATGGGAGTGACTTGGTGAGAAGCATAGATTTTTCTTATCCTACATTTTGAAGAAAAAATTGTGTAATATCTGGAATGTATATCAAAAATACTACCCAATAAACACAAATTAACAAAAAGGAAAAGTCATAAAAAAAGGTGTTGGTTCACAAGTCTCTTAGCTGACTGAGATCTTAGATATGAATGAGACTCCAGGCTGCTGGCTGTTTTTTCTTGCTGGTTTCTTCTTGCTTTTGTCTTTGTCTTCTTGCTTTCTGCCATGCAGATGGAAAGCTTGTATTTTGCTAGTCTGAAGATGTGATTCAGAACAATAGCAGGTGAAATCTCAGAGTCTAGAGTCATGAGTTAAGAATCAAGACCAGGAGAGCCTAAACCAGGAGTTCTCCTTCATTGGGAACTTTTCAAATCCGGACCAGCTGACTCACTCATCATTACAAGATCCAGACTCCAGCCTTTCACCCCAGCACATCAGACTCCATTCTCTGTGAGAGGCCACCCTGGGGAGCAAGCATAGTATGCATGCTTTCATAATTTCTAACTTCAATTGGGAATTCAGAACTAAGCTGTTGTACATCTGTTTATCAGGTCTCTCATACAAACTACACTATAGATAATCCTTCCACTTTTCATTTCAATCATACACTAGCCATAGCCTTGTGTACCAGTTTCCCTTTCCCTCTAGTGTTTTGTTTGTAAAATGTTGAAGTGTTTAGTACTTGTAGCTGTAGTATTAGTAGTACATGTGTATGTAAATAAAGTGAACTTATTTGTGACCTATACCCTCACAAAATCATAATTAAGATGAATAACAATCATAATTCTAATTGACCTCTCTGGTGTAGCCCACCAGGAGGAGTTATGTTGCAAATAATTTCATGTTGGAGTTGTGCACAATAATAACTCATAATTCCCCCATAAAATCATAAAACTATTTGAGTGTGCAAATTCCTACATGAACACCCGCCCCATGGGCACAAATCTCACTCCAAGCTTAAGTCCAAAGTTTGCAGCAATGTGTGGGAAGTCTCTGGACATGCAGACCTTCCTGAGCTGCCTTCAGCCAACTAGCTGCTTTTCAGGTAATGTAATGCTAATAATGTCATGTAATGCTAAAGCTACAACAATGGCTACACAAAGTTTTAATGTGTTATTTGAAAAAAGTTGAGGAAGAAGAAATTCCGCTGCCTCCATTGACCAAGTCCACCATACTCATCAGCCCACAACTTGATCAGCCGGCCGCTTGTTCCCTGGCAATATAGCTCTTTCTCCCAGTCAGCCTGATGTGGGTTCACCTATAGTCACAGGAAGAAGGGGTGCTGGGGGAGCTGTGGGCTCCAGGTGGCTGCCAACTTATAGGCCCATTTGTGTTGTTGCAATAATTATGTTTTTTCTGTCGGTTGCGAGCTGGTCCAGCAAAAATAGACCTTGCATATAAAGATAGTGGATTGGGGAAAAGAACTGGGCGTGAGATGCACGGCTCACTGACCCGGTTGACGCATGCCGGTTAGAATTGTCTCCGGCAGCCGGACTACTAAAAACTGTAGTTATAAACTTGACAGGACAGAGGAAACTCTCCAGAGGAAACCAAATTAAACTAGCTTCTGAAATAATTTTTTAGACAGCTCTGATAGAGCTCTGGATTTATCAGTAGGACAGCTGCTTCACTCAATTTCACTGTCCAAACCGGGGCTGTGTGTGACCTTTTGGATCTGTACAAACACACTGACCATTAATTTACATAAGATTCTGACTGATCCTGTCGGCATGTTGGGAGATTTAAATAATCACTGAAGTTACACTGCTGTGTCTTGTGCATATATGCGCACAGCGTCTCTCTCAATGGGGAGACACGCTTATCGTTTCTGCTGTGGTAGGATCGCGGCAAGTAGCCTATTTAATAAACTCATACATTTTTTGGGAAGGTGTGTTTAGTAGTCAGCACCCCTACACCCCCAACTGATATCATCACTCGTGGCTATGGGTTCACCTGCTGATTTATGTGTCATTTATGCACCACATTCACATCCAAATTTGTATGCATTTCCAAAGGTGCTTCTCATTACAGTGGTATGGATAGTTTTCTTGATTCAAGAATAGAGTGTAAGGATGCAGTTTTCTGTAAAATGTGCAGATTTGGTTATTCATGAGCTGACCACTACTGAAGCAACAATGACTGTAGGTGTGAGAGAAAATTGAATAATAGGTTATCATTTTATAAATCTTTTGTATACATTTTACAAATGTTGTTCTTAAACTAGGTCTTCAGTCATTTAACAGCTGTTCCACCTGTTTTGTGTCTGTTCTAAACTTAGTTCCTTGCTCTGTAAAATGAGACAGTTGAGTGTTTTACAGTTAGTTTATTTTGTTGTACTTTTGTGTGAGCCAGTGGTAACAAATCATAGTTATGCAGATTTCTATGTCCTCCTATGAAATCCTATTCCAAGGCTAGTTGAACTCTTGAACTTGTTTCCATCACGGGATCATCATATGACCATACTTGTTTATAAGAAGGTGTAACTGTTAGTGGAAGTGTCCTTTTAGGGACCTGTTTTGAGCTTTGCTCTGGGGAGGTATAAAACTGTCTGGTTTGTGTTAACAACCTTTAGAGAAAGGGTTGGCTTTAGGGAAGAGGCCAGCTGAACAACATGCTTTCTCTCCAAAAATACAAGATGATTGTATTTTCGTTTTGTGTTTTGTATTTGGACATTTGTATAATTATTACTGATAGTGTGATGGATTGTACAGTGTCTACAACTGCTTCAACAAGTATTAATGTTTAATGCCTTCTTTATGTCTTTGTGTGGTTCTTGAGCAACAATGAAAAATTTCCACTACATAGGCTACAATGAATGCACTGAATGAATGAATGAATGAATGAGGGTTGTGTTACATGTGCGATTCCTGTCTAAGTTAACACTTTCTCTGCTGTCTGGGCTTATGTTTAGTTGCCACTTTGTGCAATAAAATTGTTAATTAACAGTGCCGTGCACTGAAGAGCCGATGAGCAGCTGGTCTTTCTGGTACAAATATACTGTGTTTTAGATTGGATAGGCTATAACAGTTGCTTTTTGTCTATACTGTTGTGTACAGTGTTTATACTGTAGACTGCTCTGTTGGTTGAGCATGTTGGATAGGCAGTGTTTTGCTGTTTTTGCTTTTGTGATGCAGAATATTGCAAAGTAAACTGGTCGCTCATTTTTCAGTTTGTCTGTATTTGTTCTTTTTTCTTCTTCGAACTTTTCAGCTGTCAGCTTTTCTGGGAAAATATGGCCCACCCACTTTTGTATTAGCCCACCCAAAATACCGTGTCTGCCTATGCCACTGGAGATAATTAAACTTTTTTTGTGGAAAAAAATATAAGATTAAAACTATACCGATCATTAATCAAAGTAGAGTATTTTATATACATATTAAAACATGTCTGGGGGGGATATTTAAAATAATTACTTTATGTGTTACATGTGGAGCTAATGATTTAATTTTTATGATAACAAAACCCTGTTTCTTAATAGTTACACCAGGATCTAGTTTATGCTACATCATTCGACAGTGCCTTAGTAAGACTGAGCTGATGAAAGTTATCTAATTAAACCCTGAGTCCCTGAAGCCAAATGAACTAACATATGCCTGAACACTTGAGGTTCAAAAAATGTCTACCATCTGGGCTTCATCAAGGCTCTGGAGACTGGGGAAAATGGAGTGGGCAATAAAACATACAGGCTGTGTTGAAAAAGAATACACAGTACTTTAAGCAAGGTTGCATTCTGCTCTTTTCACAAAAGTACACTATTACATACTGTAATGGGACCCTTATTAAGTATTCATAAATACTGAAGAAATATGTTAGAGCCTTATCAAGCCTGTATTCAAGTTTTCTCCAGGTAGGTTTGATTTGGGGATAAAATATCTCTAATGTGTGTGTTATGCTAGGTTGCCTGCGAGTACTCGATGATTATGCTGTCTACATGTGCTGTATGTGTGTGCACATGTACTGTATATATGTGATTTTGTGCAAGTAGTTGGTGCCTGTAGGCCCATTACTTCAAATATCGACAGCCCCAACTGTGTCCGACCTACCACCGAGATCTTCTCCAACAAGCCCTGCCCCACAGGCCCAACACTTAAGCTGTAGCTCCACGCCCTTCAACAGCTGGAACAGAGGAGAAAGCTCCAGCAGCCTGGTCCATTCCTCTTCTGGGGAATAAAAGCAGCACGGATTGATTAAGGTAATGTGACACAAGTCCCATATTCTAATTACGTGTTATTTCACATCATGATGTTACCTGAAATTGTGGGGACAGAGATATGTGCAGGCTGAGCAGACTCTTTCAGAGGTTGGCTCTCTATGAGGAAATTGAAATCTGAACAATCATTATCATTTAAGGCATTTTTCAACACTTTGGAACATTTTCCTGGAATCGCCATGAGGTTCAGAGGTAACCAGCGGACACTCCAGGAAGTCACTGTTCCCGGCCAAGAAATAGTCAGTCACAGACACCCTATAAAACTTCAACTTATTAATCAATCACCCACTAAAATTTGCATGTACACATTCAGCCAATCAGGACGCGCCTACTGATTACGTATGTCTCACAAAGTACATAAGGCAGCACTCTGCTGCTGCTATCATCCTTTTCACTTCAGCAATGGCGAGTCTGCTCACTGACTTACCTCTCCACGGAAGGAGTCACTTCTCTAGCAAGCTCGTTCCTGCCAATCATGCCTCATTACCGCCGCCGCCAGGCATCTCTTCTGCTTCCGAGTGCCTCTGATAGGACCATGCAGAGAGTGGCATGATGCAGCCACTGCCCTGTGTTCACTGCCGAGGACTTACTGTGATTTAACGCCAGCAACGGTGGGACCATTTTCAGATGTGTGAGGTCTTGCTCTGCTGTGACAACAGCAACCCGGAGCTCAAGACAGATCCCCACATTGATGACGAGTCCCTCACTTCATCTGGTGCCCCACTGTGGCCGGACACCTTGGCCAAGGCTGTCTCAACGGCTTTGCCAATGGACAATGACTAAATATCTCATCTCATTGTATTGTATTTATTGGGACCATGTACAGTGTTAAACATAAATGTTAACATTTGATGTACTGCACCAGAGTTAGCTTAAGCTAATTTTCATCTGCAGTCCCTTACAATTAAAACATATAACAGCACAATAACAAACAGTACAAAGCAAGAAACTAGAAATTAATAATGTAAGCTTGTCAAATTAAAAGCAAGATTATTCGCATTCATGAGAAGACCATGAGGTGACATTTAGAGTCAGTGGTTACAGAGCTGAGTAGTTTTTAGCAGATTTTTTAATTTGGTTTTGAACGCACTGATGGAACTGCAGCTCTTCATATCATCAGGGAGGGCATTCCACTGAGTTGTGGCTTTCACAGAGAAAGCTGATTGCCCAAATGCAGTGCAACGAAATGGTATGGTACAATCTTGTATGGAGGATATTCTGGAGTATTTAATAGAACTTACTGAGCGAGTGTACACAAAGTCACACAGTGGAGGAGGGGCCAAACCATTTAAAATTGTAAAAACTAGGCACAAATTTGAGCATAATCCAAAAGTGCGTTGGCTTTTTTCCCAGAGCTTTTTTTGTTTGTATAAGGACTCAGGATGTTTTATGGCTGTTTCTCCAGCCTGCCCCCAACATGTGATGCAATAAAACACATGGGAATGAATCATAGCATGCATAAATATCTTGGCTGTGTCCAAAGAGAGACAGTTTCTTTTTTAACATGTTTCTTAAAGTTCAAATTTGGATCCAGTGTCACACCAAGATATTTAAAATCAGTGACTATGTCAATCTTTTCACCTTTGATGAGAATATCAGTGTTAGGAGGTTGTAACATGGTTTTAGAGAAAAACATACCCTTTGTCTTGTTTACATTTAGACTCAGACATGATTGATAAGCCAATGTGTGATCCTTTCCAATGCAATTGTTAGCTTAGCAGCAGCTAACTCAGTTTGTTTTGCATGAGTGTACAGAACAGTGTCATCTGCATACATTTGCAGTTCCACATCATGACACTGTTGAGGAAGATCATTAATATATAGACTAAATAATAGGGGACCTAACACTGACCCTTGTGGAACACCCATTGTGCACTTCATGTTACTGGACAGTGCGACACAAACTTTCACACATTGTATCCTATTAGATAAATATGAAGATATCCATGCCAGTGCACTAGATGAGAAGTTAAATTTAGAGAGTTTCGATATTAAAACATCATGATTGACTGTGTAAAATGTTTTACGCAGATCTAAAAATACAGCACCAACTACTTCTCCTTTATCGAGTCTTGATTTAATTTGCTCTATTAAATGCAAGGTAGCAGTTTCAGTGGAATGATTTGCTCTAAAGCCAAATTGCATACAATGTAGACCAAAATTGCTTGTATTAAGAAATGTTATCAGCTGTTTAATAATAACTTTCTCAGCAACCTTTGAGAGTACTGGCAGTATACTTATTGGTCTGTAGTTACTGGCTTCAAGGCGGTCTCCAGATTAAAAATAGGTGTGACAATGGCACATTTCCAGTCATCAGGAAAGGAGCTGTGTTTAAAAGACAAATTAATTAAATGAGCAATGGGGGGAGTTAAAATATCTTTGTGTGATTTAACAAACATGGTGTCAAATTGGAAAGCATTTCTACTTTTGCAGCTTTTTAAGGAGCTGATGATTTTGTTTACTTGTAACTCATTAGTCTCTACCAGCTCGAAAACCTGACCTGCAGCATCTATTAGAACAATATCCTTTTCGTACATTTTTTTCCTAACTCATATACAGATTCAAGAAAAAAAAATATTAAAGACAGAAGCAACAGTAAGATGATCTTCATTTAACTTTCCCTGTACTTGAGGTTTAAAATCTCCTAAAAAATTTTGAGTCCCTCCTTGTGAGATTATCAATGTTTTTCCAGATCAATTTACTGTTGCCTTTTGCCTCATGCACTATATTGAGATAAAAATGAGATTTAGCTTCACTTAGCTCTTGGATAACTATGTTCCTCAAACCTTCATAAATCAGCATGTCAGTGTCTCCTCTAGTTTTAATTGCCTTCCTTAGTACAGAATCTCTAGATTTCATCAGTTTCCACAAATTTTCATTAAACCACGGTAAATTGTTTTTATTTTTAGATTTTATCTGTATCCTCACATTAAATCTTTCCCTCACAGAGTTGATTCTGTGAGTAAAAATATCATAGCCATAGTCCAGATCATCAGAGGACAGTACATCATCCCAGTTCAAGCTGTTTCAATGAGTATGGGTATGCATTGAAGGATCATTGTCTTTGTTGCCGTGGTCCTAAATCTATTTTTAGTCAGTTTTTTCGCACATAGGGTTAGGTTATGATCTGATAAGCCAGTGATTAAATTATAACTTTTAGTTATTCTTTCTGGTTTGTTAGTAAATATCAGATCAATTTGTGTACTGGAGCATTTTGCAATCCTAGTTCGGCCTTTTACTAGTTCTTCTAGTTAGAATTTCTCTGTGATAATTTTTAGTTTTTTCCTCTTAAATTTTTCCTCCCAGGTCACATTAAAATCACCTATAAGTAATAATTCTTTGTTGAGATTGGACTCTTTCAAGGCTTCTGTGAGTTGATCATAGAAAGTGTCATTGGCAGAAGGGGGCCTATAGACATGATGTTAAAAGACATTTGTTGGGATAACATTATTTTTATCCCAACATATTCTAACATGTTACCTGCATTGTAAACCACATGTTCACATTTGATGTTGTCTCTCAACATCACTGACCTTCGGAAATCCACCCCCAACTTCAGTTTGCCATTATTTCCTGAAGGTTATGGCCATGGTGGCGGAGCATGTAGGACTCTCACTGCCCCCATCTACACCGCCAAAACTTGTTAGCTGGTTTCGTGTAGGCTTTTACAGCCTGGCTCATCCGGCTCAACCTGCCTATGTTTTTTCTCCTCTCCCAGATATGTCGAAGCATCCTGGAAGGAGACACTGAAAACAAAGTCACCAGTCACGGGATTGATTTCCTTCCTGAGAGTGCAGGGCCACACAGAGATACACTGCCCTCCTGATTGCAGTGAGCAGGAAGCTGCAGCCTCCGCTGGTGCAGGATAGGGACACGCTGGAATATTTTGAGAAAATTTTCTGGCTAGGCGTGCAGCTGGAAACCTGGGAGTGTTGGGTGTTGAGTACTAGGGGGGCCACGGTGACTAACCTATAGCAGGTTGGGTTCAGTGAGGCAGTCTGATGACATGTCGTGTGGTGTAGTTTCATTAAAAGTCATTGGTGTGCTTAAAGACAATATTAAGCTATGCAGATTGATTTTACAAGTTTATAAGCAATAAGGGCTAGTGGGATACAATTTGTATTGGTGTAGTTATAACCTCATGAACCATATTTAACCACACTGTACGTATAGAGGCACGGTAGAAGAATCACAATCATATACTGGAGAAATTTGAGTGTGTTTGTATTACATGTCATGTTGCTTGGGTCTGCATTAAAGTCTTCACCTTGTAGAAAAATACCCTCTGGAAGAGATCAAGAAATAAGGGTGTAAAATGACTAAGAATAACTTATAAAATAAAAGGCCAGAAGACAACTGGACAATAATGGTGTAAAGTGATTCCCAATACTTATATATAAAAAATTGGATACAATCAGGAAGAATTATGTGGGCCGGGATATGCCCACAAACAGCTCAAAACATGGTCTGAAGAGTTTTTGCCAACAACGAGTGACGAGAAAAAAAGTAACATAATAATTGGTCAAAAATTAGGGGGGGTGGATGATAAGGTGTGACCTAAGCAGACCCAGGGACATAAAAACAGATGCCCCAAGGGAAAACCTTTGGAGCGATTTGGTTCTTTGTAAAAAGTGCTACTCGTTCCCCTTTTTTGCCGGCAATAAAAGAACACTTTGCTGTTTGGACCCCTGACTCCCTTTTTATTAAGAGAGAGTTTTTTTTTGCTCTGATACATTTTTTCTGCAACAATTCGACACAACAGTCGCAGCAGGGCAAACATTCATTGGGCTCAGCCTACTGTACCCATAGACTCCAATAGAGGGCAAAGCCTGTGTGAGATAGAACGAAGGTGACGATATTGTGACCCTAGTTCTATAAGCACAGGCAGAGCCCTGAACCTATGGACCCTGCCGCTTCTATGCCGTGTGCTGAAGTGGTTTGGGGATGAGAGTGGTAGCAAAGCACTGCTTTATATACTGTGTGAGATACGTAATCAGTAGGTGCGTCCTGATTGGCCGACTACGTACCTAGGGTTACAATATCGTAACCACTTAGGTTTTTTAACGAATTAAACAAGACGCATTTAGAGGTGCTGTTAGGCATTTTTTGTTACCTACGTGTAGAGCCAGGCTAGCTGCCCTGTTTCAAGTTTTTTATGGTAAGCTAGGCTGCTGGCTGTGGCCTCATAATAGTATAAATCTTCTCCTCTAACTCACAGCAAGAAAGCAAATAAATGTACAGACAGAATAATGAGCGCTCAAATTCCCTCTATCTATGTATGTATGGATGTGTGTCCTTTCCCAGAAGTTTGTTTCCAGAATCTATAAAAGAACATGCAATAGGTGCATACAGTACAGCTAGCCCACACACAGCTTAGCACAACACACAGTTAAAAGGCTCATTTGTGCTTTGTCTCACCCTGGGAGTGAATTCCAGAAGATGTGGTGTGTCTTGTTGAGTTGTGTGTTGGTGCTGAACTGGCCTGCAGACCAGTGTCCTGGGACTGAGCTTTGATAGGCTCCCTCAAAGACTGGGTGGAGATTCCTTTACAAACACAAACTATCAGAAATCTTTTGCACACTGCGAGCCAGAGATCAAGCCAATTCAGTTCAAACATCTTCCCAGGCTGCTGTGAGGCTTTGTTTTGTAAAGCTCGCTCTCTAAAGACCCAATACACATAATTTTGAGGTAATGTACTTTAGTTTAGAGGGCTAGTTTTGATAGACACATGAACCACTTATGTTTTATTGTTGTTAAACTTACTCTAGTGGTTTCTGTACCCGCTGTATATTTTACACATACAAGCTTTGTCTTAGCATAAGCAACATTATTTTCAAAAAAATAATAAAACACAGTATCTGTTTACTTTCTGACTGCATTATCCTGCTGCATTTTGACAATGAACATATAAACACTCATTCAATATTTCTACACACTCCTTCCACACATATATACATGTTATCACAAGGTATGATTGGCTTGAAAACGAACAAACCTTTCACCACAGGCACAGAGGCTGTCCAAACTCTGGAGGCTATCTCCATACCATACGCCTGCTTTGTTGACAAACCTGAAACATACATCAGAAATCAAATTGTAAGGATAATAATAAACTCTGTAGTCAAATCCTGGTGCTGTAGCTTATTCCTCTTTGCCATATAGCTCAATTGTTGTCCATATGTTCCTTTATTACTATGAACATGGGCACTGTGGTTGTTTTGAATCTGCTGCTGCCGTAAATATGTATCAAATGTATACATGGCTGAAAATAGTCCCCAATAAATGCAATATATTCTCCTGTTTGAGTGACATTGGTGAAAAACTATACAATGCCCAGCTGTTTTAGAAAATTACTTTGTCTGTTTTAAAAATGAAACTATATTTGTAACCTGTTTTTAAAGATTTAGGTCTTCAATATAAACCAGTGGGCTTGGGGCTGGCACAACATGATAGAGGAAAAAAACACAATAACAGAATGTGTGGGAAAATGTAGATAACGGCCTCATATCTAGGAATTTACAGGCTCACATAGAATGTGAGAAGCACCAGGAAATGTGAACTGCACTACAGGAAAACAATCAACAGAGGGAAAACAATTAGACAGAGGGAAGCAGAAAAGTCGTATAGCTACCTAATAATGCCATTAAACAATGAGAAAGTGTGCTTTTGTGTATGTACAGTGTATCTAAATGTTTACCTTCTACCATGAATAAGTACCCCTGTCATGTAGTAAATGTACTACCCCTATCTGGTACTGATTCAGTACCAGAAATGTGCCGATGGCAGGTGTTAGGTGAGAAGCTGGCAGGCTGTTTATCTTCCAGGAGCTGGTTCAGTCTCTCCAGCAGAGGTAGAGCCTTCTGTTGGAGCAAACTCATGACATTCACAGTTGGTCTGTGCTCACTGCACTGGACCAGACCATATTCCCTGTACCAAAAGTTCCCACACAGTACTGCCTGGACAAACAAACAGAGAGAGGTAGCTCAGAACAACATGGGGAGGAGAAGAGATGATCAAAATAAACATTTCTCAACATCCCTCTGTCATTATTATGCAGTTAAGCACAATTTCCTCTGATGGGACAAGGGTAGCTGATTCAAAATGAAAAGGACAAACTAAAAAAAAATATCCATCCACTTCTCTGCATTCATATTTAGGTTTATTTATATTTAGTGTTATTTATTTAGTGTGTCTGTATGTGGTCTGACCTGAGCAGTGTCAGCACGGAGCTGAGAAAGGTGTCTGACAAAATGTAGCGCATTAAGGGCACCCTCCAACTCTGTCTGTCTGGAACAACACTGCTCCCACAACTCACTCTGTCTCAGTTCTCTGTCCTGAAGGAAAAATAAATAAGTTAGTAACAATGCATGTTACCAACTTGGCTTCTTCCTCGGAGTTGTTGTGCTTTCTCGTCAGAATCCAAATTGTGAGCCATGTTAAATTACTAAAAATTCAAGCTCCTTATAGTGCTGTGATTTGTATCTGTTCGGCATCAGTGGCCTGAGAGAGAAGCAAACACCTGACCTAACTGTGTCAGTCACCAGTTCAGCTACAGTGCCACTAATAAACCGCAAAGCCATTCTCACCATTACATGGAGAGTTGTTGCCCAGTCCCCTTTTTGTGTTGTCCATTTGTCCTGGTCTTGTTGCAGCTGCTCCACCCATACATCCACCTTATCAAGGCCTGACACCAGCTCTGAGTGCCAAACACACTGCTGATCCCACTCCTCCTCGTCACCTATACATACACAGAAAGAGATGAACACAGACACAGGCATGGTATCAACCCAAACTAAATAATGAACATTGAAATTATGTCAACTAACACACAACTGAGACGCTGGTAGGGTGACAAGATGTCCCAAAAAATTTGTGACAGTCCCAAATTACAAGCAGTTGTCCCAAATCCCAAATCCTGTCTTGTTTGTCCCGAAAATTAACCGTTAATGTAATAGTAATAGATAATATGAACAAGCTAAAACCAGAGCTGTCTGTATGCTGTGAGACTCAACTTGACTTGAGACTTGAAGACAAAAATGCTGAGGAGACCTTACTTGATGACAGCAACACTGAAAAATGCTGCACTGAACTATTGTGTATTTTGGAGCACTGCCAAATTGTCATAAATAATTAATAACATGACAGGCTGCTGCTGTCACCAGAATAAAATATAGAAGACCAATTCCTGCTTTTAGTTATTAAAAAATGTCATGTTTGTTTTTGTAAAGTATTTAAGAGTATTGATGTGTTTTCATTTGTCTATTGCACTGATTAGGCTATCATAAATAACAGATTGTTGATGTCATTCAACCTGTTTTAAAGCAGATGACGGAGAGTGCAGCCACCACTGCGGGAGGAATTTGTGATAAAAAAAATATCTAAAAAAATGTGTTTGTAAACTCCTCCAGTTTAAAGCAGCAGTAGGTAATGCGTAAAAAATAACTTTTTGTCATATTTGCTAAGACTGTTGCTATGTCCTGACAGTAGTACATGAGACGGATAATCTGTGAAAAAATCAGGCTCCTCTGGGCCCACCTAGTGCTCCTAATGCCCTTTGCAAGAATCCACCAATCAGAGCCAAGAGGAGTGTCTGGCGGAGTGTCAATCACTGCTCGTGCATACTGCGGCAGCCCCTCTCCCCCATGCGTGCTGTCACTCGGTCAAGCTCAATATCATCAGTAAGCAGCTTTAGTAGCTTTGCAAAAGCAATGGGGGAAAACTACCAGCGAAGAGAAAACTGCCCATGCCTCCTTTGCCAACGATAGGTTATACGACAAAGACAAGTAAACCAACTGAGGAAGAAAAACAAGCTAAAAAGAAATAATTAGGCCAGAGATGAAACAAGGGTAAACTTCAGAGTGGCTTTTCAGAGGTGGAGGGAGCAACAGGACCTGAAAGGACTTGATGCCAAGTAAGCCACATTTCTGCTTGACAGCTAACGACTGCCCAGCCAGCTTTGTGGTCGTTTGGTATTTGTTTGCTGATATTCATGTGTGTCTGTGCTCTCACAGCTGGATGTTCTCCAGTGGTTTTATTGCTTATGTATCAATTTTCACGACAGCTTCTGTTATCAAACAAACATCTAAGCACTGAAATAAGTGTTTACTCATTCTTTTTAGATTACTTTTCATGTCAAAAAGATTTATTTCTGCTTGTTTGTTGTTGACATTTCACAGCTGACTCTGATCATAATCAGTGATTCCTTCTACAAACAAGCAGTAGCAAGTTGGTAACATACACAGTATATAAATTAGATGATTAAGTCCAGTTTAATCCACTTTAGTTCAGTGTATACTACTTCAATGTGTGATAAATTTGTAACCAGGAAAACATTTTCAGATTATGGTTTATATAATAAATATAAATATTAATTTCAAATTGTTTCAGTTTGAGCCAGAAAGATAGAAATGCTCACCAGTTTTGGCTGATAGCAACCTGGCTATCTGTTAGCTCACCTTTGCAAGCTAATGTTAGCTTACTTCCAAGGTGGCAAAAAGCTAATCTAAAAAGCAAATGTGTATTTTAATATCCTTATAATAATAAAGCTGTAGTAGCAGACTAGTGTAAAGTAAATTTTAAAATGTTTGTGTCTCATGTTTTTCATGTCTTTTCATGTCTCACCTTGTAATTTGCACCTCTTTGCACAGCCATTTTTCCCTTCAATTTTTTTTTCATTTTTTAAAATTTTGAATTGGCAGCAGGGCTCTATGTGATGACATCACAAACATTTATTGACTGAGACAGTTGTTGTCCCAGGGCTATCATACAAAATGTTGGACTCAGGACAACAACCACTTAGTAAAATCAGAAAATTCCCCAAATTTAACCCATTCTCATCACCCTAGATACTGGCATGGAGTGTCTCCCTTTTGGAAAGTGAAGAATATAACCACAGTGAGGGTCATGAGTGTGATTTCCATGCTCTTCATTCTGCCAGCTTGCCAGCCAATTTACCTAGTGTGAGGATGTGTAATACATGTGGAGGCAAGATCAGAGCCAAGTGGGAGTGCTGAGCTGCTCTCCTCTGGGCCTCAGTCTGCGCTGAATCCTGCAGCTCCACAGCTGCTTCCCTCAGCTGCCTCCCTGACCACTGGACCTGCAGCAGAGTAAACACTTCAACTTGGAACGTGAAAAGTGGAAGCACAAATTTGCATACTGGCGCACAAAAAGGCACACACATACTAATTTTAAGGAACAATGCAGTGACTTGTAGTTTTCCCTCCTTCTTATTTGTGTACAGGAACATAACCGTATCAGGTTGCTCACTTGCAGTGCCAGGATATGAAAAGCTTCACCAGAATTACTTTCCAATTCTGTTTACCCCTGCATTCGTACATCCCCCTCATTTCCACATGTTCAAAAGACTCAGCCCTTTTGAATTCCTCCTCCTGTACGCAGAGGCCAGGGTATGCAAGATATTTTGAACCAAAACAGCAACCGCCCCATGCTGACCTGATAAGAGTTATCTTCTGTGACTCTAAAGGGATACTGGAGTAGAGCTGAGTTCAGATCTGAGAGAATATCTTCCTCCCGCTGCCTCTGCTGCTGCCAGTAAGTGTTTCGCAAACACACTTCTCTCTGCAGCGCCTCTACCTGGTGTACAATAGCAACAACAAAAGGAAGCACATTTGATTCACTCAATTCCATCTTCATGTATTCAATAGGCTGAGTTCAAACAGACAAGGCTTCAATCACTTTAGATTTGAAAAATAGGAATTGCAAATGTCTCTTCAACTACTTCCCCACCTGCACACTGTCTGTTTGATCTGCTACTGTTAACCAGTAGGATGCTGTAACAGGTACAACAGTTTTTCTGGACACATCCAGCCTGGCTCCAACCACTGGGGCCAACACCCCTGTTACCGGGTCGACAGTCTGAAATCCATAACGAATTGCCACTAGACCTGTGAAGCAACAGCATAGACACAGAAAAGGGCACGACTTTATCTGTTCTTTATTTGTTTAATACAATTTGAAAGTGGATTACATAAACACTGACCTTAGAGCTATGTTTGTTTTTCATAATACCTTTGCCATCTGGGTCCTCCATGGTCCCTGCCAGCGGTATTGTAATCCCAGACATGAGGTCAGTCTGACACCCCAACACAGGTACACTAAGACTAGATCCCATTGGGTCAGGGTACTCCATCCCCAGCAGAGCTGGCACACACATATCTGAGCCTGAGAGATGCATCTCTCCTGGTTTGAACAACACAGGAGCAGTCAGAGGGTTAGAAATGGAAAAATAAAATATAATAAAGTACTCAAATATTTTCTCAGAGCATTCGTGAACAATTTCCAGATGTGCAGAATTAGGTCAACAAGACTTTGATGACCAGTATAGAGAAGACTGACATTTAATCACTTTACTTTTCTGACAGAGTATGTTAACACTGCTCACTGGCATTTCGTTTGGCTATGATCAAACCACTTTCAGACAAAAGTGAATCCAAAAATAAATACGGGCAGAGCAAAGGTACATGAAACAGGATTGTGACTCCACAGCACATCTGGCAAAGCACATTAGATGTAATAAGCAGCAAAACTAAGGAGCAGATTCTCTAGCACAGCACACATGACCATACCATCACAGCAGCTAACATTAGCCACAGCTGCAAAAGTGAGCAAAATGCAGAGAACATGATAAGCCTGTCATCATGATGATGGACAAATTGGCAATGGCCTTGAGCAGAACATTTCAGTTCAGAGGAGCTCAAACTAAAAGAGGAATATACACAAGTTAACTGATGTCTATAGTATAATGATCATTCCCTCAGAATATAATGCCAGTGAAACATATATAAAATTTGCCACTTTTATTTGATAACGGAGTCCACTCTCATGGCTGTGTGGGTAATCTGATATAATGACAGTGGGTGGACTCAAGATTTGTTTGAATATACTGATATTTTTGAGCTGATATTACATATGCTGTGATGGTATAACAAATCATGTGCTCCTACTCACAGCAAGAAAAGAAAAACTTGGATATGGGTTATATATGAGTTAGTACACGTGCTAATATAATGTGAGTATGTGAGACAAAAGGGTCATTTGTTTAGTTTCTGCAGTGGGTGGTTGCTTGTGACAAGTAAAGGTCATGCAAAAAGTCTTTGTGTTACAAAAATGTCATCCTCCTTAGGCTTATGAAATCTTTCCAAAGCCCTTCTTAAGTTTAAAAAAAATACATGTTCACTTTATGCCTAAAACTCTTTTCTTCTTCTCAGTAGCAGCAGGCACTTAGGGACAACACTGTGATACCCAGAAGGAGCAAAAAGTTAGTCAAAAAGTATTATAATGTTAAATGCTCTTACTTCCAAAGGCAATACAGGCATTGGCTTCATGAAATTCTCTTCATATAAGCAAATATAAAGTAATGGGCCTACACTGCATACTCTATTTGTCGACTCGACAATGAGTAGATATATGTGGTGACAAGCAGAGATTAAAATAAAAAGCTAAAAAGAAGAAAAAATGGTGAGTGTTTTCTCCTTTTAGGACAAACACCAGCAAACATTTCAACAAAAGTGGAAGACAGATAGCACCAAAGTACTGTCAGTACAAAGTGAGCAGCTCATTTATAGTGACAAGAGGAGGAGAGGACAATATCAGCATATAGAGGCTCAACTGGAGAAATAAGTAAAAGTGAGAGTTTGTGATGATTTCCCCAAAGAAAGACTGCTCAAATCTATTCGAATTCTCACCCAGAGTACCTCCATCCTGCTGGACATCCACAGCCCAGTCCAGCAAGATCTCCAACCTGGTCTGCAACTGCAGCTGACAGTGCAGACTCCTTCCCCATGCCTGCTGGAGCTCCTTGGCTGCAGCAGAAAGATTATCTTGCCGCCCACTCCCTTGCTCACTTCCCTGATGAGGCTGTGGATACTGCAAAGTTGGATCTGATCCCCACTCCTCAGTTAGTGGCTTCAGGAGCTCCACTACTTTGAATATCACAGCCAGAACCTGGTTGAGAGTGAAAGTTTTACTGGTTTCAATTGTGTCACGAGACTTTGTGGTCAAACAATGATTTAAAATCATGCATATCAATGGACCAAGAAAAGGCAGAAAAGCCAATCATAAAGATTATAAAATAAGTGAAACAATTGTGAATATGACATTATATGTACCTCTCAGTAAATACTAATACTACATAATCAAATGTCCTGTCTGAGAACATTCATTTTGATGTATCTCATCTACAATATTTGTACTGTTTCTTGTTCCTAAATTTTATGTCATTTTTGTTTGATTTATTATTTTTGAAAATGCAACAATTCTGGTGTAATCAAACACCTTGCTGTCTAGAAGAGCCTGGTATCCTCCTGCAGTAGGCACAACTTGTCCTGCTCGTATGCTCGCCCCTCCTACTCTCACCATCCGCCCACTCAGAGGTTCAATGAAGGACTCAGCCAGCAGAACTCCACCTACTGGCAGCACAACTCCTTCACAAACATACAGAACAAGATTAACTCACTGACGGTATAGTTACTCTGACATGGGTTGCACTGGGGACTCACCAGCAGCACTGACCTGTTACTGGATCTAGACTGACCCCAACAGTGAGAACGATGTTCCCTGTCCTGGGGTCCAGCATGGGATAGCCAATCTGTATGGGCTGCAGTAGGTGGGTGAGGGGGCAGACATGCACCCCACCCAGTGGGTAGACTAGTCCGGTCTGGGGGTGGATGGTGACAGCCAGAATGGGTACTGGGATCCCTGTGTCTGGGTCTGCCATGGGTGCGCCCAGCTGTAGTCTCTGGCCTGGTCTGAGGCCTCTGAGCCGAGTGCTGGGTAGAGGCTGGTTGGAGTGGCAGGAGGTTGGGTATGGAATGAAAGGAAGGAGGGGACTGTCCCACTTCCTGTTGTCTCCTGGGAATGAGAATGGCACAGGTTAATCAATTAAAGGAGAGGTGAGTGATCTTTAATGCATACAATGAGTTATTTTGTATGAGGCAACAGTTAAGACTATCTAAGTCAGTATTTGTCACACTTTCATTAGAATACCCTTCAGTAACCTACAGAGAAAGAGAATGAAATTATGTATTCATCACATGTTCAAGTAATAGCTGTGTTCCCACCTAAAATTATCACATGATCATTTTATGTTGGATGATCAATTTAGAGATATAAGGATTCTATATACAACACAATTTGGCCAAGTTGTGACATACTGTACTTGAAACATATTGTTAGCCTGGAAGGCTCCATGGTTTTTACTTTCTATCAGTTTTCTGAGCATATAAGAAGTCAATTCAATTCTCTGTCAGAAATAACAGTCATGTCATGCTTTTTGCTGAAGTGGTTTACTGAGGCCATAATGCAACAGAAATGGCAACTTGCACTGAACTCGTCAAAATCATGACTCCAGAAAGAAGCAAACAACCTGGATGAAAAGTTTTTCAGTCATCAAAGTCATTTTTAGCTGCATTATAAACATCTAAATGCAATGTTATGTAGTGTATGGCTAGTGTGGCTAGTTATCCGCATGTAACAGTGCCAATACAAAGTACATGTTTGGGAATGTTTTCTTCCGTTCATAATTTACTGAAATCTTTTTACTCAGACTTTCATTCTACCATCCTTCATGTTACAGTACCTGTACATGAGTCAGTTGTGAACACTAAAGTAGAGCTGGCAGGATCATAGGCCACGTTGCCAGTGATGGGAATAACCCGTCCAGTCTGTGGGTGGAGGAAGAAATCCGGCGGCACTGCCATGGTGTGGCCGCTGCTCAGCAGCATATGGCTGTGAGCGTTTGTCCTCATGAGACCTGTGACTGAATCACAATGAACTGCCCGACAGACACGCAACTCCCCATCAGGAGCTGGAGTGAAGCAGAAGAAGAAATCATTGTGAGCAATGACAAAACTGTAAGTAATTATGATGTTGATTTAAGCTGTTTTGAATTAGGGTACAGTCACATGCTGGGCTGAAAACATTGTTACAACGCCCATATCCTATTTCATGAGGTAATTAATATTGGAGATTTTTTTTTTCCTAGAAAACAAGTGAATGTCCTCATTTGTCAAAAGAATTTCACTTTAGTGTTATTTTCTGAGAATTTTGCAGTGTGCTAATACTGTAACTTGCAGATCAAACAGCTCAGACTGTGAAACAGGAGAGATCACAGGACTCTGTACAAGTACGGAGCAATGCTGATAAATTGTAGCTTCCCTATATAGACTAAGATTATAATATGCAATATAATAATATTATAATATTATTATAATATAATATAATATTTTAATATTGCAATGTAAACTTAATCTGTGCTTATATACAGTACATGTTATTTTGATTACTTAAACTAAAAATATCAACATGCCTGAAGTACAAAACACACTTCTGATATTCAGTGTACTATTTTGGCCAAATACTCAGCAAAATATATAAAAACTATTATTTCAATATATACCAAGATTACACAACAACCTTCAATGCATTAATTACAACTTCAGTGGTTTTAAAACAACTTCAGTGTACTTTTTGAAAAACATGACATCTTGTTGTTGCAGTGCACGTATGTACCAATAGATGGTGATGTTTCTGTAAGATTCAGAAGAGAGATTTTGGATTACAAAGTCTTCTAACCCTCAGAGAAGTATTTTTGAAAATGAATCAAACCTCACCAAAGATGTAGTCCTTGGTCAGCACAGTTCCTGTGTCAGGACAGAGCAGCTTGGCCCCTGTGCCTTCACCCAACAACCCCCAGGCCCCCTGACGCTGGCACTCTGCTGATGCCAGCTCTCCCATCTCATCCACCAGGGATGTTAGCCTCTGGATCAAACTGAAGATAGAAAGCAACAGATAGAAAATAGAAAGGGATTTACTCTGCTTGTTTTTTGTGGCACTTTGCAGAGATTAAATAATCGGTGACTCTGAAAGTGTGCACATAAGTGTCAGTGAAAAATTTTACTTTTGATGCTGCTGTTCACATGATGGCTGGTTGTTGCTATAAACCTTGCCCAGTAGTCTCATGCACTCTCGGAGCTGAGCTGTGAACGCACTGTAGACCCTCTGCTGTGTTTGCTGCTCTCGCCTCAAAACCTGGAGGACGACAGGTAAACAGGAATCTTTCCTAATTTTTATAGTGGTGTATAAATGAGAGATGTACAAATGGTAATGCAATGTAAACCTGGAGCTGACTGTCAAGTAGAGTCCTCAGCTGTGAGGCCAGAGATTTTCGTCGCACCACCTCCCTCTCCACCTCCCTCCTCATCCTCTCATAACCTTCCCCCATCCTCTCCTCAGTGATCAAGCGTGGGTGGAGTAGCTGCAGTTTCCCAAGCACTCCCTGGTACAGCTGCTTTACCTGGATACACATTTACATACATATGAAAACAAAATGAATACCACACAAACTCATAAGATAGTAGTATTTAGATCACATATCTCATCCCACCCAGATGCAAGTAGCATGCAAGTAACCATTACTGGTGAGACATGCACGTTTGTGGGATGACACAGGGGTGAAAGATGAGCCATCCCCCCTTATGTCTTTATCACCTCAGCTGTCCTGAGGACTGTAAAAACAACCACTGTCTCCTACACCGCAACCAGCAATTTGATAATACAAACAGGAAGGACGCGGGAGAGAGAGGGGTGCAACAAAAAACAGGCATTCCAATGTGACACCCAATCTATCTCAATAGAGATGAACTTTATGAGTGGGATGTATGAAGAAGGGACAGGAGGAGGAGGTAAGAAAAGGAGGGACATGCTTGTGGGACATTAGCGTATAAAGTAATCTTGAAGCTACAATATGCAGTCTTTGAAAGCAAAGACTTTGCTAGTCCTGCTCTCCTCTACTGTGTTTGGACAACCTGAAGCCTCGACATTTGATGAGCAACAATATCTACCTTCAGACAATGGCGTCTTGGAGCTAGCTTGAGGCTGAGATGATAAAAATAACATAAAGGAGCACTCAATAAGAAGATGAATGTCGGCCTCTGCAACTAAAAAAAAGAAAACCGTGTATATGAACAGGCATTTGTGCAATTCTAGATTTGATTTACTTTTGTTTTCTTATTGTTTTTTGCTGTGAAGCTGCTGCTCTGTGGCCTTAACTCCATTGTAGCCACAACCAAACTCAGACCGAGAGGCTGATTTAGGCAGGCATACAGTTCATGGATACAGACAGATAAAACTGAATATTGTATATCCTATTTACTGATGTATTTAAAATGCATGTCAAAGCCTCAACCTAACATAGACATGAATGTGTAAATCAGGTTGTTGTCAGAGTAAAGCTTCCATAAAACTGGGCCACTGCAAACAAAATCTATATTGTATAAACTGTTACCCAAGGCTTTCTACTTAATTTAATATCCATAAACTATTCATGAAACAATGTGTTTTGTGGGCATGAGTAATGTATTTATCTTGTCTGTGCAACAGTACATAAGGGAATGCTTTCAGAGCCCCTAGAGAAAGAGGTTCCTCCAGAGAAGAGAGTTGCATGCATCAGAGCATGTAAAGGAAAGTGACGTGTCAGTCCTTACACAAAATGTACATTTAATTTGCATTTAAACTGTGAGCTGCAGACCTCAGTGCTGAGCTGTCCCAGCCGTGTGGTGACAGACAGACTCTGTTTGAGCAGGAGGCTATAGAAGGTGTTGCTGCTGAATGCCTCCAGATCCACCTGGTGTTCATAGTCCCAGAACTCCTCCAAGTTGTCTGTGCATACTAAAAAGAGCCAGAGAGAGAGATCACATGAGTATAAAAACACATTTAAAATCAGGTCAGTGAGCTTGAAACGTGTCACCCACGTCTCTGCATGTTCTGTTACGGGGCTCTGATGTTTTTTTGTGTGCGCTTTTGTTAATGTGTGCCATCAGAGGCTTTCATAAATAATTTCACTTTTTGCAAGCAAATAGCTTCCAGTTGTTTTTTGTTGTTTCTCCTCAGGCTGTTTTGGAAGGCCATTTTTTGCCCACTGCATTTTATTAGGAGGCAGCCTAAGGCATAGAATATGTTGTTGTTAGAATAACAAACATTCATTTTAAGTTTAATTTTAATTATTAAGTCAAGTGTTAAATAACTCTGCGTAGCCTGGTTAAATACTTTTCATAGTACTTCATGTAACTATCATAAATAAATAATCTCAAGATATTGTTTGTTTGAGGTGATTTCCCAAGTCCCAAGTGACATTTGGACTGTTGTCAATTTTACTGTAAAGCACTGCACGTGATATCAGGTGTATGACAAGAACCTTTTCAACAGTAATTGGTTGGGTGGGAACAACACCCAGAGTCACTGTAAGTGTTACATAAGAAGCCACAAGGGTGTGCATGTGAGTGTGTGTGTGAGTGTGTGTTCATTTGTGTGTGTGTGTGTGTGTGTGTGTGTGTGTGTGTGTGTGTGTGTGTGTGTGTGTGTGTGTGTGTGTGTGTGGTAACAGCTACAATAGTTTACCTGGTTGAATGGAGTCTTGTGTCATTCTTGCTTGTTGGTTTCTGTGAAGCTTCCTAAGTGAGATCAACCTTGACCCTTTTGATGAGTAGTCATCCATGTGGTAGGTCAACTGCAACAAGCGATACCGCACTCTGATTGGCTCCTTCTCTGGCCAGCCATATTCACGGAACAGGATCTACACATGGGATAGATTTATGATGTGAATGAGGGATATTTCAAACATAGTGTATTTATTTACATTGGTGTGTGTGTGTGAGATCACTAACTAGCAGTGTAACACATAAGCAGAGGATGACCACAGCTCCAAATAGCAGTCCACCCATCACCAGCCAGTCTGGCCGCAGTAACAGATTGCGCCTCCGACTGATTCCTACCCTGGTCACATGACGAGGAATGGTTGGGAAGAAGGGCCCAGGCTCATAACACTGGACGCCTGGTGGCATCACCCGCACATACTGAGTGACAACAGTAGTAGGGGTCAGTTTGATTGATACATTGATTATTGTTTCATATCTACAGTGACCCTAAGGTGCAAAACACAACATTTAACAAAAAACTGCACCATTTCAGGAAACACAACGACATTTCACACGTCTAGGATCACCGACAAGTTGTAAACAAAGCACTGACAGGTTATCATATGATAAATATATGACATATGATAATAACATAATAACAATTGCTTATTTACACATCCAGCAGACACAAAGCATTGATTTGGAGTCCTGTTTGTGTCCACCCTTCGCTTCACTCTCCTCACTTTGCTCTGTTTTGCTCTCCATCAACCTCTAAGGGAAATATCTCACTCTATAGCTGACTAATGCTCCACTATTTTCATGAGCTAGTTGCTAACTGTGTCTGTCTGATGTTTGGTGCTTGGCAGGTAGCGTACTGTGGGTTTTTAGAGGTTTTAGCAACCACTTTCACATCACACACAGTCATTTTATCTATTGTTAATATAAAAATATTAATAGGAGCAGATTTAATGCTTATATTATGTGAAATTTAGTTACCAGGTGTTTGTGCTGATGGCTGCTCAGTGTAAAAACATACACTCCAGGCTGGTTAAAGGCCACTGGAAAGAAGCTGGGAGGTTTCCAAGACAGAGTCAGCTCCTCTTTTAGTTGTCTGAACACACCCCAGTCGAAATCACTGTTTGTGTTGTACAGGTTGTCACTGAACGGCATGAAGCAAAGATTAAGGATTAAGTGCACAGCAGGTCAACACACAGAGACACAGTCTAGGAAATGAATCACACGGGCTGCAAACAAATAGACAAGAAAAATAGACATGAAAAACTTGTACACCCAGCAGCTGACTTACACATCATACTGAGGATAGTGACGTGTGTTGACAGTGAACAATATAACATCACCCAAATGGAGACATGTTGTTGGGTTCAGAACTCCAGCAGCACTTGTATCTCTCACTTCTTCCTTGATATCGCTCTTGTTCCTGCTCCTGCTGCTTGAATTCATTTCTGTACCTCCATGACTCATATTTTCAACTTTAGGGACTTCCCAGAGAACATCAGAATCTTGTTCTAAAACAACAGTGCAGAGGATTGTAATGATTGCAGCAATTATTTACTATTTTGCATGTAAAGCTCATCTTGTATTCAGTATCATTTGTGTTTTTATGATGATATCACTTGAAGTTATTGTTTTGTTGTGACAAACCAACTGAGCTCTGAGTGTCCTGCTGTTTGGTGCCAGAAAACAGTTGCTGAAGTTCCTTTTGGATGCCGCTGAGGAGGCCGTGGAAGCCTGTCTCTGCGAGGAGAGAGACAGATGGAGAGAAAGGAAGACATGAGAGAGAGAGAGAGGGAGTCACAAAGAAATCAAGAGCAGGACACTGAGGGAAAAGTCATTGTCTGTGTTTGTGCATGTGTGCCTCCACCTGTTGTCTGAACAATGTAGACAGGACGTGTAGAGTTCAGATGGCTTTTGCACAGAAATGTCCCTTGGGAGTCCCACTGTTTAAAAACTGTCTCTAGCACACTGCTTGAGATGCTCGACACCTGCACACACACAATAACAGCGTTTACATTAATAGGTCATCGCAACACAAGAGATGCTTGACTTAAGCTTTCACTGTTGGTGCAATAAAGACGTTGTGTGAAGGTTTTGTATGCATTGTCTGACCAAGTAGTGTAGCTCAAACTGCATTCACTATGTGTTTATTCTCAGACAGTTTCAATGGAAATACTGTATTTAGGGGTATGGATATCATGAGTAGAGAGAGGACTTATCAGAAACAGTTTTCAATTTTTTTATCAGCCATACAAGGAGACCAATACCTGAGAGTGTGCTTTTCCTTTTACAGTACACATGAATATGTTTATGTTAGTGTGCTGATGTAAATCTGCAGCTGCCTTTGCTCACCTGATTGTCATGGCTCCATACCAGTTCCATTTCTCCACTGGATCGACACTGGAGCCTCAGCTCAGTGGCAGGACTGCTCCTGCACAGGCCTCCACATGCAGCTCTTCCAGGAGGCTCTCTGCACACACACAGACCCAGCTCTCCATCGTAACCCTGATAGTCCTCTGCAGATTGACACACCTGCAGGAAAGTAACCACTGTAAAGCTGGGGTCAGTTTTTATACAGAAAGTTCAAACCATTTTGAAAACAAGTATATATTTGTTATTCCTTCTCTGCTTGGGCCACCTTTTGCCTGTGTGTATTTTTTACTGGTTGCATTTTAAAATAATTAAAAATTTGCTAGCATTCTCAACTTATGCTCAGTTTCAATGTATAACTAGGTGAGGGGTCATTCATACCAAAGACTACTATGGAGGACAGTGACAAAAATATACACTGCATGGGGAGAGCAGTGAAGGCCTTCCTAGCTGACAGTCACAGGAAGCAGTTGATGGTTAAATATTAATGGCGGAAAGGGCAAAGACATTGAGGTTGTACTCATTAGCCTTGTCTATGATTGTAGAGTCAGTTCTGTAAACAGATCACAGTTTACAACTTAACTTGTGTCTCTTTCAAAATACTCAAGCACCATTCAAACAGATCTTCAGGATGAGTTTCCTGCCAGAGAGGGAAACTGGACCACAGTGTAGTGTCATTTTGTGAGATATGCCAGTTACCTTTGCTCCACTTTTAGTGTATGTGTGTGTGTGTGTGTGTGTGTGTGTGTGTGTGTGTGTGTATAATTGCACAAGGTCAAACCTGCTGCCTACAGTGAAGTGACCACTGATATCTGTCAAGACAATCGCCATACTGTGTACGTGTATTTCCATTTCTGCAGACATCGTACAGTTTCTGTACACAAGCATCTTCATTGTTGGTAGGTTGGTAGCCAAGGGTACAGGGGCACCGCCCATCACTGGCCTGCAAGAAAGGCAGCAGGGTTCAAACAATTGTCTTGTATAATTCAATATAGGGTTCATGGTTTGGTCAGTTTGTTACCTAATTCTATTAGGTAACAATGCCATTTTGTCATTCATTCATTCATTGACAGAGACAGACACGTTAAACCACACTTAATCACAGCTGAAGACTTTTCTGTTTGCCACTGCCTTTTATTAAACCAAATATCTTACACTGCACTGTAACTTTTATTCTCCTGTTTTATCTGTTTTATTCTATTTTAGCTTCTTTATATTTCCAATTTAAAACATTTTAATTGTATTTAAATGTCTTTTTATATTGCCTTGTGTTGCTTTGCCTTGTCTTGATGCCTTTTATGCTCTATGTAAAGCACTTTGAATTGCCTTGTTGTTGAAAGGTGCTATACAAATAAATTTGCCTTGCCTTGCCTAAACATGTAAATATTACTAGCACACCATCTATTTATCTATCTATTAATTTGTTCATTCGCTCATTCATTCCTTCATCTCTTCTTCCCTCTTTCCTTTCTTCATTCATTCATTCACACAAACACTCAGACAAGAGTCAGGGTAAAAAATCTCATTCTCCTTATTGTGAGTTGATGAGTGAAGAGCTCAACACTCATGCATGCTGCAACAGACAGGGAAACACAACCCCTCTGCAAAGGAACATGATCTGCAGCTCTTTCAGCTTGAAGCTACAGATTGTTCAGTCTAAGGTTTCTGAGAGAGAGTGAGGAAGCTTCTTTCATGACTATATTAGTGTGTGCACTGTATCCCAGGACTCAAAAGTTACACGCAAAAAAAAATCATAGATTGAAATTACAGTTTTTCTCACTTGAAATCTCTGTCCTACTCCTGGGCAGACACAGTTGTCCTGGCCAGACAGAGGCTGCTGAGCAACAGGGCCACATGGCATAGGAGCAGACAGGCCTGGTCTAGGACAGAAGTGGTGAGGAGGACACTTCAGACAGCTGTCCATGGATACACCGCCAGCAGTTGGCCCATAGCTTCCCTTCGGACAGGGGATTGGAGAGAAGCTCCCCAGTGGGCAGTAGAAACCTGATAGAAACAATAATATGTTCTGACATACCTTTTTGTTTATATGTTTCTGAGTTAATGAGCTGTGATCCTGTGTTACATATGAAAAAATATAATAATTTAAGGAAAAACCAGAATACATTTTATAAAGTATGGGTATGTTGTATTTCATATTTTTCCAGTGTATTCATCTTTGTGTGTTTGTTTGCTTATTATTGTTAATTGAAACTTAGGTTTTGTGTGTTTTTGCACTGAATAAATGAATAAAGGATTAAATATTTATATATATCTCTATGTACTATACCCCTTTACTATTTCCACCACACTAATATCCAAGTTACTTCCTTGTAAAACTCAAAAAAGTCAGTAATATAAGAGACTAAATGTATCCACCATAAGCAGATAATGTAGTGCTGATGTTTCAGTATTGATCAAAGACCAGTTCACTGTTTGCAATATTCTAACAGAAATCATAGTGTGCATCAGGACAGCCTACCTGACTGGCAGGGTGGCCTCTCCTGGACATGTTGGCTGAAGTTGTTTCCATGAACCAGACTAAGAAGCACAGAAGCAAACAGCCACCACAGACACCAGAAATTCTTACACCTCCATGTCCTTAGCATTGTTAATACTTCCACTTGTTGAGGAAAACGACTGTTGAACCACTCAGGAAGGAATTTTTAATTCTTCATCCTGGATCTGTAAATAGCTTCTTGGTTGCCTGTCTTGTTTTGGCCATAGCCAAGAAAATAGATATGAAGGTGCTGTAGCTAACTCATTCCCTTGATAAACATCCCCTGTCTGCTGTAGTTCTGCACACCTGACCTGATCTGTCTGCTGGTAGATAGAGCTGCGAATGAGGTAAGTAGTGGGCCAGTTAGTCTGCAAAACTTTCAATAGCATGCTGAATGATTTATGGCCTGTGAGGTAAGGTGACAGCGACAGTGGAGGGGCCGGTTGCTGAACGCAGCAGAAAAAACAGAGAGTACGGCTACCTGATGCTGCCAGATCACATTACTGTATTTGTTCTTCTCACTACTACCATGAATCTGATTAATGATTTGGCTCCCAACGTACATCAACACAGCTTTGCTTTAGAGGAGTCTATGAGCAAGTACATGTTGAATTCACCTTCAGATTCTCATATCAGCTATATCTGGCTTTATGCAAGCCAGCTGCAACTTCCAGCTTCACTTGCAAATGAAAATCTTTGACGGACATGTATTGAATACTACTACTTTTGTTCCTTTGTGTTTACTTATTGCAATTGTAGAAAGTGACACTATAGTCAAGGTCTTTGTGGCCTACAGCTGACTGATCATTTGCATCAAGAAATGTCTCTTTTTTCTATAAATTGTTAAAATGTAAATGCAGTGCAACTCAAAGATCCTTTATGCATTTATTCATATGAGTGACTAAATAAAAAACCTGCATTTGGTACAAATATGTATATTTATTTGGCACAAAAAAAGCATTTCTTTTTCATGGAAACCTTTGACCTGCATACTGTTCACTGTGATTCTAATCTCTGCATGTCTGTGTACAATAACTGAGGTAAGATTGTTACCCTTTGCTCCATATTTAAATGAAAAAGGAAACCCATTCCAGCTTTTTATTATGTAAAGTATATTAAGTGGTACAATTAAGTCTAGATATAAACATTGATATAAGTCATCAAGAGTTATTTAATTTTTTTTCTACATGTATAAATTCCTGCATATGTGCGCGTGCATTTATGTGCATATGTGTTTATGCACATGATATGTTAATAAATGTTAACTTTTTAACATTTAACTGTATTTGTGCAGAAGGCAGTCAAGAGTGATGTTTTTATGTACAGGAACTAATGCCTTCCTCATTCCACACTGTTATTGTATTGAAATAACGTTGGACTTTGGATAACTGAAATAACCTACATATTTCATCACGGTAGCCATGGACTATGATCCTCCAATGACGACTAACTTACCTAACTGAACAGGATTCAACTTTCACCTACATATCCATGTCACCAGTGGAGAAAAACTCTCCACATTGCATTCACAGCTGCAAAACAGGCTAATAAGATCATAGAGTGGAGATCATCGGAAATATGAAGCCACATTATCACCAGTAATGGAATGTGAAATGCAAAAGCACCTCATACAAATTGCCCTGTAAGTAGGCATCTGTCATTCCTTGTTTATGGCAAGGGGAAAAAAATCTAGAGCACAGAGCTTAGCATAATCAGTAGTGTTTACTTGTGTTGTTTTGGGCTGCTCTGTCCTGGTTTGCAGCACAAACACTGATGTGTAAACGTTTGATTGTCAAGCATCCAAAACAAGCCATGATAATCAAGGCTTTAAAAGCTGGTCCAAAAGTGGATACACTGAATTCTTGCACAATTTAACAGATACAAAACATAAAAAACACTTGTGCAATGCTTACAGGCACTGTGGATCAAACAAGTGACCCCCCTGTAAATATTCATATAATTCAGCTTCCTGGCAAATTGGACCTTTGACGTAAAAAGCCATAAATCCAGCCAAATTTCTTATCAGATTCTGTATATACAAACTTGAACTTGTTGAACCCTTTTGGTGCGCTCCAGTAAACTTCTACCTCATTTTGACATTTTCATTTTAAAAAAATAAAGAAAGTTAAAGTTTTCATTTTGCAATAAAGACAGTGCAGTTAGCGTTGTCGAGTTGGCAGCAGCCTTGCCATATCATCATTATTACAGCCTTCTTGTTTTATCATACTACTTATCATAGTACTTTCCCCTTTGTGACTTCATCTTAAAGCGATGCATGCCCTATTAGCATGACATCATCTCCTTAAATCAATGCCGCATGCAATGGAAGTTTTATGAAGGTTCAACAGTGGACGCTGGTGCTATTGGCATGTCCTCGCTCTGTAAATGTGTGTGTGTGTGTGTGTGTGTGTGTGTGTGTGTGTGTGTGTGTTTGTGTGTGTGTGTAGTTTTCTGTGTATGTGCATGTTGTGTTCCATCATCACTGTGACCTTCCACGTGTTGACTGTTGACACAGGCAGAGTTTGGGCAGCCGCTCTGATAACAAGACCTTTATAAGTCAGATGAGCAGAGAAGTCGTTCTGCAGACCCCTGATCTTCAGGTAAAGGCCAGCCACTGTTTCCCATATTGATTGTCTTCTGTCTTAGATTTAGAAGGGAACGTCTATTGCAGAATATATGAAGATAATTTGTGGAAATGTTCAGTATACATGAATTTGTTCATTGTGATTTAAAATTCTTATGCGTTTTTCTCATCTGTCCCTCCACAGAAAGATAAACATGCATCTAAAAGTTGTGATCTTCACCCTCTCATTCTTGACAACTTTAGGTATACATTGCTCCTCAAATTCTATTTATCCTTATCCTTATTATCCTTATTTATCCTTTATTTTGCAGTGAAGTTTTTTTTTCATGTATGTTTTCTTGTTTTGCAGCTTACCCACTCCACCGTAACACCAGGGAGGCAACATGGGTGGATTCAAAGGCAAACCAGGCTCATGAAAAGACAGAACTCACAAAAGATGTGGAGTAAGTTCAAATCAAGTACATTAAACCACCTGAAATAAATTTGCATCTGTACACTCAACTCAAAGTGAAATATCTGAATGTCAACACACTTCCTAAAGGAGTGCTTTTGTCTCTCTTTGCACAGTAAGCTCTACAAGATTCACATAGATGACAGTGGCCTTTACAACCAAGAAGATGATCTCAACAAAAACCCTGTGGCAGAAGAGATGCAGCACAAACTCAACATGGAGTCAGAGCGTCTGCGTGCCCGTCTGCGCCAAGAGCTGGCCGAGCTGCAAGAGAAGTTGTCCCCATCTCCAGCTCACCTCAGCTCTACCCTGGCCAGTATGAGGGAACGCCTGGCTCCCCTCACCCAGCAGCTCCAGAGCTCTCTCAGTAGCAACACCCAAGATCTGTGTGGCCAGCTGAGCCTCTATCTGCAGGGCCTGGAGACAGCCGAGGCTCAGGCGGAGGCCAGTCCAGCTCACTACCAGGAAGCCTTCCACTGGATGGGCCAAACCCTGGAGCAGAGCAGCTCTAAGCTGGCTGACATTATCAGCGACTTCCAGACTAAAACCGTTGGAATGATCGAACATCTGAAAGAGATCAGTGCTAGTGAGGGAGAGGCAGCCAAGTCGGGGCTCTGGCAGGAAATGAGCTCCAGGTTGGTGCAGGAAGTGAGCTCAGTGAGGGTGGAGGCACAGAATAGGGTGGGGACTTTCAAAGCAGAGCTTGCCGCTTTGCTAGAAACTGCACAGCCTCTTAAGGCTGAAGTGGCAGCCAGTATGGAACGGTTCTGCCAAAATTCAGCTCTGCAGGGCCAAGTGTTTCAAGCGCGGATGGAGAGGCTGTTTGTTGGGCTGGAAGAGGAGGTCCGGGAAGCCCCGAGCCTGTTACCCTCTTCCTCCTCCACAGAGTCAATTGGCTTTTTGCAGGAGGACTTCTCAGTCAAATTCTCTGCTCTGATCCAGGACATTCTGCATTCAGTGCAGTGACAGAGACAACTGTACATTTTAAAGAAATTATAAAAAGCTGCCATTACGGTCCCAATTGAAATTATTCATTTGAAGTATTGTTGTCCATGAACTTGGTTTGCTGTTTGCGAGCAAAAGTAAGTAGCCTGTACATATTTATCAATGTATTGATTTGATTGAAGTGTTTGTTTCATTCTGTATGTGAATGAGTCAGTATATTAACTGTGTTGTGTAAAAAGATGCCTCTCGTTGAAAGTAAGAAGTTTAAGATTGTAAAAATCACCTGTTGCCATTTTTTCATTATGTAATATTAATGGAGTGACACACAAAGCTGATTTTAAACTTTATTTTGAACATGTACAAGAGATAGCAGCAAGTCTGACTAATATACTCCATATAATAATGTGTTTTAACTATTTAAAGCAATACAATCAAGATGCAAGATACCCAAAGCCACTCATAGACTGGTAGGAATGTCAATGGATGAATAAAAAAACATTAAAAAATACTAATTTGCTTACAAATTACAAAAAAACTTACAAAAATTTATTTTGCTTACAAAATTTGCTTTTTTTATTTATTTTTTTTTACATAGTTCAGGTTTTACTGTTCCTTCATAACCGATTAATGACACGGTTTTTAAAATCATGATATTATCAGATAGTTGTAAAATCGCAATGAACATACAGTTTATTTCAACACTTCAAAGTTGCACAGGAGGGTATGAGGTTACCAGGCGAAGACAGATTGCCAGTAAATCTGTCAGTGAAAGGCCTGAGGTAATCCTCCAATCCAATAAAACTTCTTCAGGGCAAACCAACCACCAAGAACCAGCAGGACAGCAGCAGCCGAGCCAAACACAACACCCACCACCAGGCCCGTCACGTTCACGTCAGTCTTCTCTGGTGCCACATTACCACCTGATGCACGTAGGGGGAGATTAATGGTGATTTCTTTTGGGGTTGTTCAAATAACCTTCAAGACATTTGAATGTATATCTGGATTTATGAATGTAATTAAAATATACTCACTGTAAGCAGCTGCATATGGCCTGTCTTTAGTGGGAGGACATAAAAAAAGAGAGTCACTGAAAGAGTCAACTTTTTATCATAGTGTTTAAATAACAGGAAAGAAGTTAAATTTTTAAGTGGGTCTAACCTTGTCCAGCAGTGTAAAGTGGTCCGACTGAAACAGTGGCAGATTCGCTGCTCTCTTCTCCAAAAGGAGCCAAAGATCTTTTTCTTCTGGTATTACAAGCCTTAAAAATAAGATCCAGATGGGTTTAGTTTCATCTACATCATATCATGTATAACTATGGCTTTTTGACATACATTTTTTAGTTTAAGAAGTAATATATCATTTATTAAAAATAAATCATAATGAAGACAAGATGAAGTGTCCCCGATGGCTTGGGTGTTTAAGGTGCCAACCATGAATGTCAACAACCCCGGTTAAAATCTGGAGACCTTTGTTGCAGTCATTTCCAATTTCTCTTCTCACATTTCTTGTCATCTCTCTATTGTCAGCTGTATAATAAGGACATTGAATATACAACAACAATAAACTAACTAACTAACTAAAAACTTAAGACTAAATACTGTTTTTGAGTCTTTTTTATGTGGCTTTGAAAGTGTCACATTGTCTGCTCAACACTGAGGAAACTTCTATTTTCCTCATGTCCTTGGATGCATAAAACAGCTACATTATATACATGGTGATAAACTATATCATTCAAATCTTTGCCCTTAAATTAGTGCCATGGTGTTCCTTTGAAAGTTGCATCACAATTACTGTCCCTGATGTCTTATAAGCAGAGCCATTTGTTCTTGACTTTTCAACTTACGTTCAACAGCTCTTGACATTTGCTGGGCTCACAGAGTCTCAGTATGCAGTGCAGATAGATGCTGGACTTTGCCTGGTCACGGTGTTGAACAAAGCGGAAAGCCTCAAAGTTATAACGGGCAACCTTGGAAAGGCCATTGCTTGTCACAGTTGTCCTTTGGTCTACTGAACAGCTAGTGGAGAGCAGAGTTATTCATATATTTAAGAGTCACATTATTTCATGCACATACAGTATGAAGCTATATTAATAATGTGGGCTACCATACCCAGTGAAGAAGTTGTGTTGCTCAGTGTGCGACATGTTGTAAGCACTGGGAGTTCCAAAGCAGTGATCGAGTAGTACATGGAAACTGAAAACAGAACAGCAGGCCATTGAGTTACTGTTTGCCACAGTGATACAATGTGCTCAGTTTTATTTCAGTATTTGTTTTCATATAAACGCATTCACTATGAGCATTCACCCATCCAAATACTTACTTTCCTGTCAGGTTAACAGCCTTCACCTCCACATAGATCCTTGTTCGCAGCTCAAGACCTGTTGAAGGTACGACTAATGGGTAGCCATAGTCAGAGTCCTACAGAAATAAGATGTCAGAGTAAAATAAGTCAAGAGAAATAGCTCTGAAGTGTTTCTGAGGCAGCTCTTATAAATGAGAACTTGTACTTACATTGAAAACACTCATTTTTAGTGTATCAATGAAGGTTCCATTATTATCACTGGTTGCCACTGAGACTGAGGAGCTAAAGAAATCATAGAAAAGAGGTAAAATAGAGAGAAAAAAGAGAAACTTGAGTATTTTCAACTCAATGAATTGCCTCATTCAAAATGCAATGTGATACATTTACAACTTGTCTAATTCATGGCACAAAGAAATAGTTTCTACAGTTACTCACGCCACTATTTGTGTGTTGTTGATCAGGTACTCCAATGGGTAGCGGCAGGAGAAGTGATAGTAGAGGTCTGTGGAGTAGCTGATCACCCCCTGGTCAGATCTGGGTGTGTCGATGTAGCCTGTGATGATAACTGACTGGATGCTTAGGAAGCTGCTGAAGGGACCTGTGGGGTCCGGGGTCTCATCCACAATCTGAACAGAGAAAGTCATCGAAAATCATTACTTGACCTTTATATTTCCAAATAACTCTCAATAAAGCGTTTCTCATTTAAAGCCCAGTTGCCGTTCCAATTTGTCAATTTCTTCGTAATATGTCCCTAATTCTGCACCATTCAACATTATCTACCAGACACTTTCTGACCTGCAGGGACTGGCGACAGGGGTTTTCCTGACTGTGGTTAACAGGAAGCTGGTAACGGATGATTGGAGGGTCCACGCTGGTGTCGATAGAGCCTTGGCAGTCTGTGTTGTTGTGGTTCCCATTCAGTGCCAGCTCTGTGGGGTTGAAACCTGCCCACTGAGCGGTGCACAGGTTGACCTCCAGTGTGATCATATTGATGCCGCAGTCAACCGTCAGGTCCAAGTTGTCTGAGGAAGAGAGAATAAGACAAACCAAATGAGACTTAAAGAATAGCTCTGATTTATGCATAATTTGTGCAGAATGCTCATATAAAACTGATCTGATTTAGTGGAAACAATTGTTAACCAACCTGGGGTCCTCTCATACTCGGAGGAGCAGTTGTAGACACAGAGAGCAGGCTGCAAGAGCACAGCCAGCAGAGGGAGACAAAGATAAAGAGTCATCCTGCCTGGAAGAAGCTCAGTCAGTTGGTTCAGTCCTATAAAGGATGGAGGGACACAAAATAACAATAGCAACATGTTCAACCTGTGAAAAATGCACAAAGATGCTAGTGATTATTTAGGAAAAAAAAGTGCATGACTGCAGTTTGTAATATCAAGTTGTGTTGCAAATTACTTTTATCTTGCTGAAACTGTTAATATATAACATTTCCATCAATTTATAATACACATTTAAATTTACAAATTAATATGTTTCAAACAGAGACCTATGTGACAACCTGAGGAGGGTCTTACCTTGCTGGTACCTGAGCAGGTGTCACAGAAGTAGTTGTGCAATATGGCTTTTATAGTCTTACACAGCCTCACGATACCTAAAACCATAGAGGTGTGACTGTCTTCAGCTAATTTTAGACCCCTGCGCACACACACACACACACACACACACACACACTTTCTCTACCTTTCTACTGTGACTTCTCGTTTAGACAGCAGCAGCTCCTGGCTCACTGTCAGGTCTTCACCGGCAGATTAATGTGTCAGAGGGTTTTAACACTGATCCCTCAGGTTAAGAAGAACTGATGTTTCAGGTTTCCCTTCATCAAAAATGATTATTGCAGAACGGAGGTGAAAGTTATGGTTGTTAGCGGGCTGAGCCGAGGCAAATGAGGTTTAAACGTGGATGCAGTGTGCATAATTATTAGTAGATACAGTATGTTTTGTTGTTTTGTTTGGAAAGGACTACATTTCGAAAAAGACAGTAATTGGCCTTGCAGGAAGATTTTGCTCACAAATTACATTCATGATTAGTAAATTATTGTTAAAACCAACAATAAATACTTTGATTTAAATTAAAATCCACTTAATCTGAATAAAAACAAGTGTTTTGCAAAGCTTTCCAAACCCTTCTATCACAAATGGAGAAATACATGTTCCTAGACATAAAATATCATTGTGTAGAGATTCACTGTCTTCAATAGCGGCTTTATATCTTGAGAATGAAACACCTAGGATGCTTGTAAGATGATCACACTTGCCACAAGCTACACAGTACACAGCCAACCAGGAGTAACCTTTGTTAATTTCCCTTGCATGTCAAACCTCTCCTCTATTGTCTCTCCACAGTTTTACATTGCAGGTAATCTTTATAGCTATAGGCCACAACTACTATGGCTGAGACAAAGAAGCCTCATTGTTCCCCAGAAATACAGAATGAAAAGGAGCAACGGTGTTTTTGCCAAAGTGCCCATGGTGATAGAAGACATTTGTTACACTATCCACAGATGCGTCACTCTAATACAATCTCTTCGTTCCTCACCTGTGTCCAACGATGTACCTCCCAGGCCACTTGTTTGGAAACAACTCATCGGCCATTCTTCTGCGCTCTAATCACATTCTCCATTCCTCCATTTTCCTATAATCCTCCTGGCTGTAGGGTCGTTGATAATTGCAGATTATGTAAGGATGTCTGGACGAAATGTACAAAGGTTGATATGTCAGGATAAACCACAAATAACCAATACATTAAATAATCATGTTAAATTCCAATAACCATGTAATAACCATGCCATTTACATGCAATAGTTTATGGCATGTAAATGTTTTGAAAGAACATTTGTTGATGTGAAAATAACATCATAATAATAATAAGACGGTTGCCTAAACAAATTAGGATAGAATAGAAAAGAGTAGAAATCAACCATGAAGTAACCATTATCAGGAGGCTAAAATTAGATAGACCAGACTGCAAGGATTATTACGACAGTGTACTTTGATGATGATTAGTGTAAATCTTTAGACTCCTTTCACAAGGATCAACAATGGTAACTGAGATACAATCACATCTGAAAACAATGAAAACAAGGCCCAGGGGAGGACGCAGATTCGGTTTTGGAAGAAAGAGGATACACTGGGAAGCTTGTGAGGGCATGGTACTGTACTCTGCGGGCATGTACAGTAAAGGAGATCATTAATGCAGCTAATAAGACCTAAGGGTGTGTCCACCATGTACTGTGGTTA